>NC_052063.2:41257015-41404515 GCF_903992535.2 Arvicola amphibius
ATTAGCTTCCTCCAAGAGAAAAGTGCTTTCTTCACTGAAAGAGGAAGGACCCCACCCACCCAAGGATCTACCTATCAAAAACGCAAATCTGTTTGGAAGGGGAAAGTTTGAACAGAGGCATGTGTATGGGGTTCCATACTCATAAAAGAAAACAAACAAAAAACATTGCTTGGTTCCAGCCACCAAGGCAGAGGTAACTTGGTCAACTTGGCGGCATTGTTCCTACGACGGTAAGCAAGCACTGGCAGGTATCTGGATAGCAGCACGCCCAACAGTTTGCTCCAAAGCCATTCCTTTTGTAATCAGAGGAAGCACTGCGACCTTTCAGTCCTTTTTTTTTTTTACCTTAGCCCCTCTCTCCTCCTTAATGGGCAAATGACGCCCAGACACCCCAGTCTTATCCAAGAAAGCCAAGGGTCTCCACTACCAACCCAGCTACATGAATTATGGCAAGATTCAGGGAAGACCTACGACCCTAGCCCTGCAGACATGCTTTATGTTCTATGCTTGCACAAAAAAAGCCAAGCCATATCAAAGTCCTGTGAGTTTTCAACACCGCAGACATCAGACCTAGATGAGGGCTGTAGTGAAAATATTCTAAACTGGTACTTACACCAGGACCCTCTGCCTTTAAGGCTGAGCCGGTGCCAAATACACCCTTTTGGAGGCGTTTCTTTCCCCACACTTTCTAAGATCATGCCTCTGGTGCAGGTATTTTCCCACCCAGCGCATCACCTAATTCCATCCCCTTATAGCAGAGTTCCATGGCTCCTGCTTCAGTTTCTGCCTCCGAGTACCTGACTCACATCCCTACCTTGACTCCTCTCAATGTGCCCTGAGATATGGAAGTCAAATAAACCATTTCCTCCTTAAAAGGGTGCTTTTGGTTGGTGTTTTAATGCAGAAATATGAACCCTTGGGAAAAAAGAGGGGTCTGAGCATATCATTTATGAGTTTATATAACAACAATGATTATGAAGAAAAAGATGTACGAGAACAAGACTTGGGAAATAGAAACAGCTTGCCCTTCCCACTCTAGAAGTAAAGAGATTTAGGCAGGATATAAGCTAGAAGGGCCAGGCATAGTCCCAGCAAGAAGAGAGAGAACTCCAATGCTAGATACAGCCAATGAGGCATGTCTCCTGTGTGGGGAAGGAGGCTGTTCTGGTCTCAGCCTTTTTCAGAAGATACCTGCCTGCAATCCCCTAACTATCCCCTAAAATCCTGTGTATATACAGGGTGTAATCCCCTGGCTCCCCCCAAAAGTTGGGACTGCAGTGAAGCAGACACATACAATGGGGTCAGAACAGGGAAAATCACGTCGTGGGTACAACAGGCCTTGGCTTAGCAGGAGATGGTGGCTGGTCACGTGTGAGTCCAGGCTTTTTGTCACAAGCAATGCAGCCTCAGCCTCAGCTCTAATTTAGAACCTTCCTCCATGTGCCTGTAGGGGACTCTGACCTTTGGAAAATAAAATTGAAAGATATATATATATATATATATATATATATATATATATATATATATAATAAAGGCCTTGGGAAAGTAAACCGGCTCACTGTCGGTTTGCTGTGCAGAGCAGCACCAAGCACACGTTGGAGACTTCCCACTCGGAATCCTTGAGGGAATTGGTCCTTGATTCTCTGAATCTTTACTTTTCCATCTTCCTATAGGCACATACCAAATTATGGGAGGCAGCGGGGTGCTGAGAATAGCCCGTGTGATGAATGTGCCATGCTGAAATTCTTCATTTTATGTACGCAGCATTCTCAGAGAGAAACATGCTGTCCCAGGAACCTTAGCACCCGGGAGCTGCCTGAGAGGCTTTCAGTATTTACCCTAACGGTACCAAGTGATTAGGGGCCTTAAGTGCCTGGCCGCCGGCTGCGCTGCTTTACTTGTTACTCAGGATCCACAGCCTCTCAGCTTGCCATGGGCTCTTTGAGAAGCAGGATGGTCCTAAGCTTTGAGCTGGCTGCTGATGTCACAAGAACACTGGGGGCCCCTTGAGTGACCTGCATCCATTTTCTGCTCCCATTTGCTCTGTTGGAGAAAACCTGCAAGGACATGCTTTCTTCCGGGTCCCCGGCAGTAGCTCTGGTCACAAACCAGACATGTGGAGGAGGGGGTGCCATATAATTGTCAGCCTCCTGTTCACCATACGTTTCCACAAACATTAACCATGGTGCTGCCTTGCCTCTTTCTCTTCTCGAATTTAGTCCCTCTCGACCCGTTTCCTTGATGGAATGCTCACCCCTGAAGATGCTTCCATTTGGGAAGCAGACTGGACCCCGTTTGGACCAGTCATTTGATTTATTTTGATGTGTAACAGAAAGTCTGCAGCGAGCCCTGGTCAAGTCTAGGGACCCCTTTGCCCTCCACCGAAGGGTTAAGCCTGGGCAGTGTGAAGAGTCAGCCCTGGCTCCCAGGCTGCAGGCTGCGCAGCTGACCATATTAGGAGTACATGAAGGGAAGAGTCAGCTCCCAGCAGGAGCTTTCTGTAGGGCTGAAATGCAGGTGCTATATTTAGCACCAGACTCTGGGGAAAAGCATCTTAAAAGTGGGAGTGGGTTGCTGGAATGCACACGTGTAGGGGACCTTCGTTCCAATCTCCAGCAAGCTCCAGGTCCATCACCTCTCAGCTGTCTAGATCATGTTCTTGGCTCTAGCGAAGATAAATTCAGTCCCTTTCAGCTCCGTTGCTTTTTTTAGTGTGGAGGAAAAGAACCATGGTTGTGGAGTGAATCATCTCTCAGAAGGCTGAAAGCCAGGATTTCTCTCCCTTCAACCTCCTGTTCCTTTTCCATATCCACTTAACATGATTTGTGGAATAACCTCATGTGATTCCTTTCCTTAGGAAACAGAAGTACTTAACTCCCTTCTGTACTGAAGGACATGAACCTTTAGGAACAGAGCATCTTCTTCATGTTATAGTGGCCCTACATCTAGAAATGGGTCTTCTCTACAGATATAATCCTATAATAGGGACATAGTATGTAGGAAGTGATTTCTTGGGAGTCTCTACACATTTTCAGACTTCTACAAGAGCAAAAATTAAGGCAAAGAGTGATCTTACAGAAACATGACTACATTAAATGTTGTGGAAGTAAATGTTTCAAGGATTGTGACACCCATGGTCTCAGAGTAATTTGTTTATGCACAGTATCTCTCCACAGCCCTCTGCTTTCTCCCTCAAACTGTATTACCTCAACTGAGGGAGAGTTTAAATGAGTGGTAGGCCAAGGATGCTCCTAGTTATAATTCTTGGGAAACAGATGACCATTCAGAATGCTAGACTTTCATATCTGGTTCTCCGACAAAGTCACTTAATTTCTCCAAATTATGTGGTAGTAGTGGTACATAAAAAACCCCATGAAACTATTACATCAGCCTGAAGTTTGGCTTGGAAAGTTCATTTGAATAAAAAGCCAAAGGCCTGGCTTGCTGAGCTACTGCCCACTATAGCTGGGATGCTTTCTTAGCTAGGAAGAAGTGGCTGGTCTGTTTGGGTGGCTTTGGGGAAAGCTAACAAATTATAGTAAAATCTAATGCATACTTGTGTAAGTTTCTTAAAAGAAAAAGAATCTCAAGGAATTCAGCTGGGTCAACCGACTCCTCAGCTGTGGTGAGACCTTGCAGCAAAGGTTGCGTAGCAAGCTGGGTGGATCTTGTGGCCACATGAAAGTAAAGGTTCACTGCAGCCCACTGAGTCAGTCCTGGAGGGAGCTCCACAAGCTGGATGTGGGGTAGAACTCAGAAAGGGCAACAGATTCAGTGCAGGAGGGAGGAAAAGCTAAGCCTGTGTACAGACAGACAGAGGGTCAAGCACTGGGAAGAAGCTAGGGTCTAGGGGAGATCCCAACAAAAGCTGAAGAGCCTGCTTGCCAGGCAGACTAAGCATGCCATGGTGGACCCCCATGCGTGATTTGACCATTGATGACTTGAAACTGTGGATGTAATAGTTTCTTCCAAGATCAGAGCATCTCATCCTGCAGGAAACTCCTCATTGGGAAGATAAACAACTCAAAATCGCTTCAGGAAGTCCCTGAAACTGACCAGATTCACTGCCTGAGTAAGCTATAAAGGCTGTGAGTCCTTCTCAGAGAGTCGAGCTGCACAGAAGACTCTCAGACTAGACCAACTGCCCAGAAGAGGCAGAAACCAGTCAAGATGCCTAAAGGAGGTTTAGATCAACTGAAGAAGATACAGCCAAGCTGAGTTGCCAAATGGACATGAAGCCGAGCTGCAAAGAAGACTCTGAGAGCAGAGAAGCTGCCAGAAGCAGAAAGCTGCCCAGCTAGAAAAGGGTTAGACTAGCTTAGTAATCCGAAAAGGACACTCTCTAACCTGGGGAGCTGCCTGCAGACTGTGCAGTGTGCCACAGGTTTTGGGTTTGTGAGCTGTCACGGTGCTGGAGTGGCTTCTCAGTGATGTTAACTCCCTCTAAGTGCCACACACTTCTGTAAACAACCCCAGTAAGCCCAGTGCTTTGCCAAGCTAGACTTGAGTGGATTGTTTCTTTGCTTTGTTGCTGCTCTCTCTATCTGGAGAGAATAGAAGCAGACTCACCCAGAAAGGTGACTCAGCACATGGCCACAGGAAACCTCACAGACAAGGAATCTCTCTAGTGTAGGCAGGTGGTGAGGCAGAGTGAGGCTGGCCGTGTTCCTTCCCTTGAAGGAGCAGACATCTAGAGGTGGCCATATGCTGGGAAGCATAGGAAGGGAACATGAGGCAGAGAGGAAGCACTGAGCAGATACAGTGCTTAAGTTCCCCAGACGAGTGTTAAGCACGGAATAGTGGGTAAGAATCGAGCTTGCGGAGAATTGCAGTTCAGTCGTGATTGTGGTAAACAGGGTTTGTGTCTTTTTCTCCTCACATTGTGCTCCTTGGTGAGCAGGCCTCACTCTTGTAGCATCAAACAAGAGGAGACTGAGGCAGTAAGAGGCACTTGGGTAAGGCAGGCGGTGCTGAGGTTACAATCTAAGTCTCTGACTGGCATCTTCAGATTTAACCACATGGCTCTTCTAACACCCACAGTGCTACAGATGTGGGGATAAGCTGAGGCTTGATCGTGGGGGAAAAGCATTCTCATATTCTCATTTTAGATCTGTAAACTTCCCCCCCCCCACTGGACATGCTGCTGCTACTTATCAAATATTCGTGCTTATCATCCACAAGGCATCGTGTTAAGTGTTAGGGCCACAGGGATAAAGTAGACCTAGGCCCATGAGGAAGTTCGTGGTAGATGACTGTGCAAATTGTGAGAACTCACAGTCAGCGGAGTGTAGCACGCAGATGGGGATAAAGAAAACCAGAGAAAGCTTTTAAGTGATGGTACCCTAGGAAGCTGTAGCAACAATTACTTCAGATAGACAAGAAAGTGAAGGCAAATCCAGGTGATGTTGGGCAACTTCATTGGAAACGTGAATCATCAGAAACTCTGCAGGTGGCTTTTCTCTACAAACTCTGAAACTAGAGTATTGAGGAAAGAGACTGGAAAAATATATGGACACCTGATCATGTAAGGGCCTTTTGTGCTTGTGTAAGAAGGTTATAACCCACTGAATTGTCGCCTAGAACTCCTAAAATGTCCTTGTCAGAACAAGCAGAGATGACTCTGGTCTGTCCAACGGTTTGACAAATTATAACTCTAGGAAAGCTCCCCAAATAGCAGCGAGTGGATCTCGATAAAATCCAGACAGAGAGGGAAGGTTAAACCATTGTCCTGCAAGGTCACACTTGGCTTTCAGGATGGCCAGATAAGCTGTCCTGTAATATTCATGATGATGACTTGTCTCTGAGCTCGCTTGGATTTCCAATTTCCTTCTTAACCTATGAGAAGCTGATTAAATTAAACACTGTTGACATCCAGGATCCTAAAATAGAAACTCACTTAAAGGGCTCAGCAGCCAGAATAACACAGTGTCCAGTGTCACTGCTGGGTTCTCGTTCATGCAGCTTTCCATAGTTGTGAAGATAAGGTGTTTTTATGGGTGTAGTCAGAGCAGTGGTGTGTCTTCTCAATCACTCCCAGCTTAGTGGCTGGACGAGGAAGATCACAGAGCCAGGTGGACTGATTGTAAGTTGATGGCTTTAAATTCTTGAGGGAAACCCTAAATGATGGTTAATGATAGCCAGAGAGTTTGCTGTGCTTCCACGTTTGGAAGTTTGCTTCGTTTATGATTTTGGATTGTTTTTATTTAGTTTCTTATGTGTTCTAATTTAACCTAAGTCTCCTCTTCTCTCTGAGGGCTGACCACATTTTATCATTATTAGGAAAATAGAATCCATTCAAACTGGTACTGGGTGCACACCTGAGGAAATTAAATCAGATCAAAGAAATACTTCTGTTCCATGAGAGCGTTGTTCAAAACAACCAAGATATAAAATCAAAATATCCAACATTGGATAGATGGAGAAAGAATATGTGGTATAAACACATAATGGAATATTGTCCAATACTTCAAAAAAGCAGGGAAATCATGTGCTTTGGGACAAGAATGGATCTGAAGATCATGAAGTTAAGTGAAGTATGCCAGGTATAGAATGTCATGGCGTCTCACTTGTGAAAGTAGAAACAGTTGGATTCATAAAGGCAGAAAGTGGATGGTGGTTATCAGGGTTTGGACATTGGTATGTGTGGGACAGAAAACAGAAAATTCGAAAGACAGAAGGAACAAATGCAAGGGTTCAATTGTATGTCTTGGTAACTATGGTTAGCAAATGATACACTGAACTCCTGACAATGACTGGGAAATAGATTTAAGTATTCTCACTGCAAAATAAGTATTTGAGATAGAAAATATGTTAAGTATCTTGATTTACTCATTTTGCATTGTATGTTTATTTCAAAAAGACACTTTATATATACAGGCACACATATCAAGTGTCAGAAAAATTCAGAAAATGTGGAGGCTGAAGAGATGGATCTGGGGTTAGAAGTGTTTCCTGCTCTTCCAGAAGACCTGAGTTCAATTCCCAGAACTCAAGTGGGACAGCTCACATCAATTGCAAGGGATCCAACATCCTCTCTGGCCTCTGTGGGTACATGCACACATGCAGCCCTGGCTGTCCTGGAACTTGCTCTGTTGACCAGGCTGGCCTTGAAATCACAGAGATCTGCCTGTCTCTGCCTCCTGAGGGCTAGGATTAAAGGTATGGGCCACCACCATCCAGCAACTGGAAACTTCTTTTGTCTGTCTCAGTATCTGTATGCAGGAAACACACAACTGTGGAATGGACCTAAAATTTGTGATTTCCACTGTCTAAGCAGGTTTTAATATACCCTAGAAGCTACACTTCATTTCTGTAGCTTATCTCTCCTTCAGCGTCCAGCTTCCCAGTCTTCCATGCGTTCTCTTTTTTCCTTGGACCCTATATCCGTTTCTGGTCTTAATCTCATGGATGTCCTACTTTCAGAAGGCCGAAACAACCTAAAGGGACATCCACAGGTACACCTGGATGAATGAACTCTTTACCAACATCTAAGTACAATGTTCTGTCCTGTTCACTCATGTGTCTACAGTCCTGAGTGAGATCAAACTTTCCAGGTTTTCTCTAGATCCCAACTCCCTCTACAGACTCATTGACATTGCCCTGCTATTCAGTTCATTCACCCCTCACCACCTCCACTTTCCGCTCTACTAGATCATTTCAAGCATTCTACAAGTGCTATCACCTCTGTTAAAAATGACAAAAACATGATACACATCTATAACTTCAGGGAGGTGGAGACTGAAGGGCCATGAAGGAGTCAATGCTGGCGTCAGTGCTCCACAGAGTGTTGGAGACCAGCCTGGCTACATTAGATTCCGTCTCAAAAGACAAAACTACAACACCCATTATTATAGCAACAACAAAAAAGAACTTTGATCTCTCTTTACCTTCATCCCCTTCCACTCCTTGCCTTTTCTCCTCTCCTTTCTATGTTAAGTTTTTTGGAAGTAATATCTATTCTTGATGTATCTAATTATATTCTTCATTCACTCTTGAATTTTCTGGTCTGGCATTTCCATTACCCAGCCAAGAAAGTATTCTTATCAAGGTCAAAGAACGGCCCCTAAGGAGTTCAATTGGAATGAGTCTCCTGCCTCATTTCCCTTGAGAATTTGGTCACACTCTCCTTGAAGTCCTTGATTCACCTGGCATCCAAAACCCTTTGTCTGCTTTCCCGAATGTCCCCCTGGTTGTCACTTGTCAGATCCTCCTTCTGATTTTCACTTGTCACCCAGCCTTAAAAACTGGTGACATGCTGAGCTAAACACATTAACTTTAACTCACTTGGTTAGGGGATTCATCTGGTCTCAATACTGTGAGTTTTATGTATGTGTGCTGATCATTCCCAGTGTCCAAAGCCCTTGGTCAAGCGTGACTTCCTTTTAGCTCATAGAGCCTGCATCCAATGCACCAGCGCATTCCATTGGCTTGAGCTTCAGAAGACTTCCAGGATCCAGTGTCTCTTGTCAGCTCACTGTTAACAGCATGCCAAGTCTCTGACAACTATTGCCTAGATTATTGTAGTAGCTTCCTAGAAGGTCCAGCTACTGTTCTGGCCTCTCTCTAGTTGGCAGTTATGACAACAGCCAAATGAGCAACTCAACACCTAAGTCAGAACATGTGCTTTCCTAGATCAAAAACTTCCCAGCATTTCTCTGTTGGACTCAGGATAGAAGTCAACGTTTGACCTGTGCTTGCCAAACAGACCCCATCTGCTCTGCCCTGACTTTTCTCTCTATCCTCTCTTGACACTCTTTTCTGGCTTCTCTTTGACTAATTTTTGGCCTTCTTTTTATTCTTTCCCAATCCACATTCTTGTCCAGAGCCTTTTAAATTGACATAGTCTCTTCCTGGAGAGCCCTCTCCTCACCCCAGTGGCATAGCCCTCACTTAAAGGTTTTACAGAGTGCCCCCTCTCTCTTTTCTCTAAATGGCCTCTCTAAAATTACCCCCGACTATCACACACTGCCTGATCTCTCTGCTTTATCATTTTACCAATTTACCAGTTTATTCACTGAATATATTTTCTGTATTCATCTTATTATTCATCTCTCTCACTAGAAGGTATGCTCCACAGGGTGGGGATTTTATTTTTTGATATTTCAGTCACCATAAAGGCCTTCAGTGCCTAGAATTGTACTTGCTCTCCAGCTGGTGATTGGTGGAAGAATGGGTTCTAAACTACTTAGCTGGCTATGTGACCTAGACTGAAGGGCTGAATTACATAGGGGCTCAGGTTAGTCAGTAGCTACCCTATTCCTTTAGCTCCCAGTGACTTTCTTCATGACTTTCCCTGAATTTCTCCAACTATAAATAGGGAATCAAATTCTTGACCTTCATTTATCAGTACTTAGATCAATGCATTGAGCAATAGAAAATGCTCAGGAAGTGCTCTCTGTCATTGCTTTTATGATATAATTGTTATGATCAACGTGCCTTTTTCTCTGTTTCAATGATGCCATTGTTTTTGGCCTAGTTTAGTCCATGTTGATGGCTATGGTTCCTGTCTTAGTTAGAGTTTCTACTGTTGTAAAGTGATCACAGAAACTCTTACAAAGGAAAACATTTAACTGGGGGTGACTCACAGTGTCAGAGGGTTAGTCCATTATCATCAGGATGGGTGGCATGCAGGCAGACATGATGCTGGAGAGGTAGCTGAGATTCCTACATCTTGATCTGTAGACAACAGGATGTCACTGGGTGTAGCTTGAGCATATGAGACCTAGAAGCCTGCCCCAACAGTGACAGACTTCCTCCAACAAGGTCACACCTACTCCAGTCAGGTTATACCCACTACAATAAGGCCACACCCACTCCAACAAGGCCACACCTCCTAATAGTGCTATTCCCTATGGGCATATTGGGGTCAATCACATTCAAACTATGACAATTGCCTTCTCCTCTTTGTTGGCCTTTTCTCTTTCACCAGGCTTTTCTTAGATAATGAGCACCCTAGAGCTTAGGACTGGACTGTCTACTTAAAAAAAAAAATCTAAAGCTGGCGGTGGTGGCCCACGCCTTTAATCCCAGCACTCAGGAGGCAGAGGCAGGCAGATCTCTGAGTTCGAGGCCAGCCTGGTCTACAAGAGCTAGTTCCAGGACAGGCTCTAGAAACTACAGGGAAACTCTGTCTCAAAAAAAAAATCTAATGGTTTCATTGAGTGCCCTAACTACTAACACTATTTATGTTGGTGACTTCAAATTTGTGTCTGCAGTCCAGGTTTCATATGCTTCATTGCAAGCTAACCCTTCCTACTGCAGTCTTTGGATCATTGCTTGGGTATCTTTAGAGACTCTGATGGCTGTGATGGTTTTAAGTCATGGCTACAAGTCCTTTGCTACATTTCCTTTATTCCCTTTGAGTGTTAGCTGGGCTTAGTGACTTGCTTTTAATGGAAAGAATCTGTCAAAAGTGGCAATACATAGTTTCCAAGACTCGATGAAAACTCATTTTAGTTGTCTTTCTCTTCTAGATTTGTCAATCTGGGGGACCAGTGATCATAGTCTACAGACACTCAAGCAACACTCTGACAAGAATGGGGGTAAGTTCTTGCTTTCAGCCAGTGAAGAACTGAGGGTGCAAGAACATGGACCCTCATATAGTGAGGTGGACCTCTGATAGCAATGGCAACAGCTCCTCCTTGGTATGTGGAAGGCAGTGTACTGAGGGCCCTGTGCTAGAACCACACAACCAGCTGCTTCCAACTATCCCTGCAGAACCAGCATATGTGCTTTACTGTTTTAAAGCACTAAGTTAGTTTCACAGAAATCTCTTGATAAGATCTCCAACAGTGACTATGGACTTGTTTGTTTCTACTGTTACTTTTCTTGAATTTTTTGTTTGAGGTATTTTTGAAGTCTTTGCTTCATCTCTCTCCTTCTCCAGGCTTGAGCCTGTGATGGTGGTTCTGCCTTTGGAGCCTTCGCTCTTTCCAGTCCTGTCCCTGGAACTTCTACTTCTGGTTGTTCATGAGGTGGCCATTTGCCTCTCCATCAGGGTCACCTCAATATTTGTCTTCCCAGAGATGCCTTCTCTGGCCATTTTGAAAAATAGTCATGGATTCCACCCTATGACTTTCTATGATGCTTCTCTGTCTGTGTCTTCATGACAAGAATCATCATCTTGTAGAATTTGGTTGATTCCTTTACTTTTTTCCTCCAGTCATTTGGCTCTCACTCATGCTCCTAGAAGTTCCATGGACAAGTGAGTGTCTGATTATTTTATTTCCTTCTTTGTCTCAAGACTGGTGACATCCTTGCTATAAAAAAAGAAACGGCACAACCTTTTGGGATTTTTTTGTTCTTTTTAAATTGTTTTTATTGAGCTATACATTTTTCTCCACTCCCTTTCCTTCCTCCCCTCTCCCCTTCTACCATCTCCCACAACCCCCACACTCTCAATTTACTTAGGAGATCTTGTCTCTTTCACCTTCCCGTGGAGATACATGTATCTCTTTCTTAGGATCCTCTTTATTGTTTAGGTTCTCTGGGGTTATGACCTGTAGACTGTTTTTTCTTTACTTTATGTCTAAAAGCCATTTATGTGTGAATATATATTATATTTGTTATTCTGTGTCTGGGTTACCTCACTCAATAAGGTATTTTCTAGATCCATTTGCCTGCAGATTTCAATATGTCATTATTTTTTTGCCACTGTGTATTACTCTTTCATGTAAATGTTCCACATTTTCTCTACCAATTCTTCAGTTGAGGACCATTGATGTGGGAGAGTCTTCTGTTTGTGTTGACTTCATTCGTTAATAAAGAAACTGCCTTGGCCCATTTAATAGACCACACCCTCCTGATAGGTTGCTGTGAACACCTTCAGAAAATTACTTTGCCCAACTGATGACTGAGATGAACCTGGCACACAGGTTACACCATGAAAGATTTGATTAACAGGGCCCCCATTCAGCAGGAAGCAATTTGGAGAAAAATAACTACGTCCGTATTCCCAGATATTGTTTATAATTTTTTTTTTACATTTAAAGGGGGATATGATACAGATATGAATAATTTGCATTGATATGAATCATGGTTTACTGATACTAATTTAAGGTCAATTTTGTTATATGTATATGTATTTCTGCTCTTGATTAAACTATTGTGATTGTGTAGTTCATTAAAAATGTAATGTATAATTAGGAAATATAGGTTGTTAATGAATAATCATCGATAATAGTCAAGCTTGTAGCCATGTTAGTTAGATTTTCTAGATATATAGAGATATATTTCAGTTAGATAGACATTCTTCGTATCTTTCAAAGACTACAAATATGGCATTTAATGTTTTAATAAGTTAGGACTTTTCATGACAATGAGACACATCTGCTCCTGGCAGCACCAATCTACTTCAAGAGGATGATGGGCATCGAAGAGGATCCTTATGAAGTTTGATAGCCATTTGTGCAAGAAACTGCTCTTGCCTTGACTGTTGCATAAACTGGACACAAAGAACCCACAGAGAGAGGACTGCTGAACTTGCCTAAAGGTGGGATGGTCTTTCAGGGTTCCTGATTCATGAAAGAGTCTACAAGATATTCTGCAGGACACAGCAGATACTTACTGAACTGCCTTTGAAATTTCCTGCTTCATGGAAAAGTCTGCTGGATACTATGGGCCTGTAGGCAGAAGATGGATGCCCCAACAGTACAAAAGAACTTTGGGTGACTGTCCAGGCAGCAAGATGTCTCTGTCATTTCCAGAGTTTTGGAAGTAGCTTACTTCTTGTTCACCTAGGTAATATTGTGTCCTTCTGGAGTCTTTGATGGAGTTGAAGAATAGATAGATATAGTTTTCCTTAGTTGTGATAAAAGATAAAGTAGATATAAATACTGTAACTGTAATTCTTACTTGATAACTGTTTTGTTATATGTAATTTTGCTATGTTAAAGTTAAAGCCTTCTTTTTTGTTTAATTAGAAAAAGGGGAAATGATGTGGGAGTCTTCTGTTTGTGTTGATTTCATTCGTTAATAAAGAAACTGCCTTGGCCCATTTAATAGGCCAGCCCTTAGGTGGGTGGAGTAGACAGAACAGGAAGAAGGAAGTGAGGTAGATGGCTCAGACAATCGCCATGCCTCTCCTCTCTGAGACAGATGCGATGAAGCTCCAGCCCAAGATGGACATATGCTAGAATCTTCCTGGTAAGCCACAACCTCGTGGTGCTACATAGATTGTTAGATATGGGTTAAAGCAAGAGATGTGAGAATTAGCTCACATCAGTAGGAGGCTGAAACTAATGGGCCAGGCACTGTGTAAATGAATGCAGTTTGTCTGTTGTTATTTCGGGTGTAAAGCTAGCTATGCAGGAGCTCGGCAGGATGAAAAGCGGGCCTGCCCGCAGCTCCTCACTACAGAGCATCTAGGTTGTTTTCAGTTCTGGCTATGACAAATAATGTTTCTATGGATATAGTTGTCCTTGTGGTAAGATTGAGCATCTTTTTGGTCTATATTCAACAGCAGTATTGCTGGGTCTTGAGGTAGATTGTTTCCTAATTATCTGAGAAATCAACATACTGATTTCTAAAGTGGCTGTACAAGTTTGCATTCCCACCAGCAATGGATGAACATCACCCTTGCCCCGTATCTTCTCCAGCATAAGTTGTCATCAGTGTTTTTGATCTTGGCCATTCTGACAGGTATAAGATGGACTCTTAGAGTTGTTTTGATTCGCATTTCTCTGATGGTTAAGGATATTGAGCATTTCCTTATGTATCTTTCAGCCCTTTGAGATTCATCTGTTGAGGGTCTTCTGTTTAGGTCTATACTCCAATTATATTGAATTATTTGTTCTCTTTATGTCAAGTTTCTTGAGTTCTTTGTGTGTTTTGAAGATCAGTCTTCTGTTTGATGTGGGGTTCATGGAGATCTTTTCCCAATCTGCGGACTGCCTTTTTGTCTTATTGACCTTGTCTTTTGCTTTACAGAAGCATCTCAGTTTCAGGAGGTCCCATTTATTATTTGTTTCTCTCAGTGTCTGTGCTACTGGGGTTATATTTAGGAGGTGATCTCCTGTGCCAATGTGCTCAAGTGTATTTCCCATTTTCTTTTTTATGAGGTTCAATGTGGTTGGTTTTATGTTGAGATCTTTGGTCCTTTTGGGCTTGAGTTTTGTGCATGGTGATAAATATGGATCTATTTTCATTTTTCTACATGTTGTTATCTAGTTATGCCAGCACCATTTGTTGAATATGCTTTCTTTGTTCAATTTTATATTTTTAGCTTCTTTGTTAAAAATCAGGTGTTCTTAGGTATGTGGATTGATATCTAGGTCTTTGATTTGATTCCATTTGTCCTCCTGTCTGTTTTTATACCAAATACCAGGCTGTTTTCATTGTTGTAGCTCTACAGTAGAGTTTAAATTCTGGGATTGTAATTCCTCCAGAAGTTCTTTGATTGTAGAGGATTGTTTTGTCTATCCTGGGTTTTTTTTTATCTGTATGAAGTTGATTATTGTTCTTTCAGTCTGTGAAGATTTTTTCTGATATTTTTATGGGCATTGTATTGAATCTATAGATTGCTTTTGGTAAATTGTCATTTTTACCATGTTAATTCTACCTACCCAAGAGCATAGAAGAGCTTTTCATTTTCTGGTGTCTTCTTCAATTTCTTTCTTCAAAATTTTAAAGTTCTTGTCATACAGGTCTTTTACTTGTTTGGTTAGCATTATCCAAAGGTATTTTATGTTATTTTGCACATGCTTCTCTTATCTGTGAGAATGTTAAGGATTCAGTAGATGAGTGGAACTTCTGTCCACTGAAACGAGTCATCGCAGGAGTCCCAAAGTCTGATTGTAGAGTGTGGCAAGGAACAGCACTGTCACCTGACCGCTGGCATGGCTGAGCTCGGATGACTGAACACTGCAGTCAGTGTTTTCTGACATGCTTTACATAACATTCAAAGAGGCAGAGTATAGGCAATCATAGATTAAAATCTGTAAAGAAAGAATAAGCCACATAAAGATGGAATATACACAGAGAGTCTGGATTATGTATATCATTGTGTTTGAATTTTTTGACTGTGTAGGACCTAAGTACAGAGAGGCATTTCATTGTATGGGCTGCTAAGTTAAACTAACATGTATATTATAAAGGTATCTTGACTTTAGCATTTGTGTCTAAGGATACGTTCCTTTGGAAAAGTGGTTCTTCTTTTGTTTCCACAGAGTATAAGAACCTGTGGATTGCTTCAAGACTAATATGGTTTGACAGACCAAGATCCCCTGAAAGGTCACTTTGAACACACTTTAAAAAATAATTTATCCAATAAACAGCAGGAAGCAGTTTGGATAAAACTCATATTCTCAAATATTGTTTATAAGTGTTTGTTTATGTTTAAATGGGGATATGCTATAGAGATGGATACTTTGCATTGGTATGGATCTTGGTTTATTGATACAAATTTAAGGTCAATTCTGCTATATGTATATTTCTGTTCTTGATTAAGGTATTGTGTATAGTTCATTTAAATATGTAACATATAATTAAGAAATATAAGTTAATATATAATCATCTGTAATAGTCAAGCTTGTAGTCATGTTGTTTAGGATATATATATATATATATATATATATATATATATATATATATCCTAACACACACACACACACACACACACACATATATATATATCCCAACACATATATATCCTAACATAATATATATATATATATATATATATATATATATATATATATATATGTTATATAAGTTATATAGGTACTCTTCAAATCTTTCGGAGACCTTCAGAATTTAACATTTAAAATGTGTTAACTGTTTAGAACTTTTTATGACAGTGAGATACATTTACTCCTGGAAGCACCAATTACTTCAAGAGGAAGATGTGCATCAAAGAGATTCCTTACAGCTTTGGTTAGTCATTTGGGTAAGAAACTGTTCTTGCCTGGATTGCTTGATGAACTGAACATGCAGGACCCCCAGAGAAATGACTGCCTAACTTTCCTAAAGGTGAGATGATCCTTCGGGGTTCCTGCTTCATGAAAGAGACTGTTAGACATTCTGCAAGATACAGAAGAAAGTGACTGAAATTTTCTTCTTTATGGAAAAGTCTGCCAGATACTATGGGCCAGTAGGCTGAAGATGGTACAGAAGAACTCTGGGTGACTGTCCAGCCAGAGAGATGTCTCTGTCAATTCTAGAATTTTAAAAAGTTGCTTTACAATGCACTTCCTGTTTATTTAGGTAATATTATATCCTTCTGGAGTCTTCGATGGAGTTGGAGTAGATAATAATAATATAGTTTTCCTTAGTTATGATAAAAGATAAAGTAGATATAAATATTGTAACTATAATTCTTACCTGATACCTGTTTTGTTATATATAATTTTACTATGTTAAAGTTAAAACTCTCTTTTTATTTAAACAGAAATGGGGAGATGATGTGTGATTCCCCTCTGTATGCTGTGAATACGATTGGTTAATTAATAAAGAAACTGCTTTGGACCTATACCAGGGCAAAACTTAGATAGGCGGGAAAAACTAAACGCAATCCTGGGAGAAAGCAGGCCAAGTTAGAAAGAAACCATGTAGCCTCACCAGAGACAGACACTGAAACAGCCTTGTGGTGATACACAGATTAATGAAGATGGGTCAAATTGATATGTAAGAGTTAGCCAATAAGATTCTAGGGATAATGGGCTAAACATTGGTTTTAATAATATAGTTTCTGTGTGATTATTTCTGGTTTAAGCTGCTGGGCAGCCAGGAAACAAGCAAGCAGCCTTCCTGCAACACTGCCCTGTTTCAGTTTGTTAAAATTTTTTTGGCTCAGGGATCTCATTAAAAAAAAAAAGAAAAAGAAAAAAGAAAATAGGTACAATCATGTGAGCTTATTCATGCTAATATAATAATAAGTAATAGAAAAAGTACTTGTGTGCTATTTTATAGACAATTTACATTGGTATAGATTCTTGTATATGGATACAAATTCAAATTATATTGTTATATTGAATATGTTTCTATTTCTGTTTACAATATTTTTCACCTATGTAAAGTTATTTTGTCAAATTGCATGCATGCATGTTTCTACCTCTCTTTAAGACATTTTGTGTATTGATACAATTTTAGGATATATTTATCATATTGCATTGTCCATTTCTATCTATGATCAATATACTTATGTATTGTTTACTTTTTGAGGTCATTGTCCTCATTTGATGCACAGTTGTTTAAAGATTGTTTAATATTCTGATATAAAGTCTTAGTCTTTAAGTTATACCGGTATTAAGTATAGGTATTAAGTGTACATCAATAGTCCCCCTTGTTTGTCATACTTACAGTTAGACTAATCAGGTTCTTTAGATACATGGAGATTGAATTTTGCATATATAGGTAATCTTTAACCACTTCAAAGAACTATAGAATATGGCATTAGAGTTCTGTTAACATGAGATATGATTGCTCCTGGCAGCACCAATCTATTCCCAAGAAAATGTTGAACACCAAAGACACTCCCCTTGGAGCTTATTTTCTTCTTGGCAAAACTCACCTTTGGACAAGAAACTGCCCATGCCTTGACTACTGACAAAATGCATGGTGTCCAGACTGGACAAGCAGAATACACACAAACAAAAAAACTGACAAACCTTGCCAAGACAGAGTAAGATGGTTTTTAAATGTTTTCCTGAGCCGGGCGGCGGTGGCGCACGCCTTTAATCCCAGCACTCGGGAGGCAGAGGCAGGCGGATCTCTGTGAGTTCGAGGCCAGCCTGGTCTACAAGAGCTAGTTCCAGGACAGGCTCCAAAGCTACAGAGAAACCCTGTCTCGAAAAACCAAAAAAAAAAAAAAAAAATGTTTTCCTGACTCTAAAAATGGTCTGTCAGTTACTTTGCTTTAGGCAAAGTTGTTTGCTTCAACATTGCAAATGAGACTTTGGGTATCAATCTCCCAGGGAGTTGTCTCTGCCATCTACTGCATATTTTGGAAGCTGCTTGATTGTACTTCCTGCCTATTCAAGTAATATTATCTCATTCCTCAGGCCTTCAATGGGGTTAAAGATTATATAGTTGTAGTTACTTTCCTCTTAATATTTAACCAAGCCATTTCTAATACAAGACTTAGACTTCTGGGATAAAATAATTATTAAACCATTTAACATATATTCCTTGCTTAATATTGTTTCTATTGGTTGTAATTCTAATTTTTATACTTAATATCTGTTCCTATTGCGTAGAGTTTTGTATTGGGTTTAAAACTCTCTTATTTAGACAGAAGGGGGAGATGATGGGGAAGCTCTTTAAGTCAATGGCCTTTGAGAGGCTGGACCAGGTAGGGTGTGGCTTTGGGTACCAAAAAGTCTTGATCCCACCTGCTTGGCCTCTTGCTTCCTGCTCGTCACACCTGATCCTGTTGTTTCCTCATTGAGATCTGTGATTTCTCCTTAATAAGGAAAACCCTATTCAGAACTAGTGTGGGATTATTTTATGTGCGCTCTTCCCATCTCCCTTGTTCTGCTTCACTTCCCTGACATCCTTCAGTGATGAACAGTGCTGGAAGTATAAGTCAAATAAACCCATTCCTCCCCAGCTTGCATTTTGGTCATGGTCTTTCATTACAGCAGTAGAAATCCCAAGACACCAATCATCCCATCACTGAGTGATTGAGGGCAGAGCTGAGACAGGAGGATTGGGAGTTCAACAGCCATCGAAGCTATACAGTGAGCTGAAGGCCAGCCTGGGATGCATAGTCAGACTGTGTTTCAGTGAAAAAGAAAGAAAGAGAGAGAGATTATAGTTGGCGACAAACTACGGCAGATACAGAGAAGAATTCTGGAGTTTAACATTACAGATAATGAATACTACCACACAGCAGTACTTCAGTTGCTGTGTAAACAAATGTCCCTAAGCCTGGTGGTATAGAGCAACGATCATTCCGTTATGTGCCTTGATTCTTTGGGCCAGGAGTTGAGAATGCCAGCTAAGACGATACAGTTTGATGTCTTGGGATCAGATGGATTCAAACGGGCAACAAAATTGGATAGCTGGTGAGAGTTATATGGAAAGAAAAGCAGCTCAACACTGGCTAGGCTCATTTGGAATTGTCACTTGCAGCCTTTTCACGCAAACAGAGATTCTTGTGACATGGCATCTGCATTTCTAATAAAACAGTACTACCTAGAAATACCAGGAAGAGGTGGCGTGGTATTTACCAACTTGTATCAAAGGATGATAGGGTATGGCTCATTTTAGAAAAGTGCAAAATATTGGGGTGTCCATTCTTCCATAGGTGACAAGTGAAGTGTTGGGACAAGTTTAAGGGGTGTACCCAAGATAGAATAAGAACCTCTTCACATACCTTTCTGAGGGACTTGAATGTTGCTTTGCAGCTTATAGTTACTGGAGAGTTTTGTACTTGAGCGCATTTAAGAAGTTTGATGATAGAATCACAGAAGACAGCTATCCAAAGAAAGAAGGAAGAGATGAAATAAAGTAACTGAAATGGTTAAAGTAAGAAAAGAAAAGGACCTGAATTAAGACATCAGTGGGTAAGTACAGCTTCAAGAATTGTCAGTTAGTATGGATAGTGCTATTTGAGGAAAATGAAAATGCCCGAAATCCAACTGATTTGGGGGAAAGATAAATTGACTTTGGGACATACAGAGCTTGAGTTACTCAAAGGTCCTTCAGTGAAAGGTGTCCAATAGAAAGTGGGAGTCATACATTAGGAGCTCAAAGAATTAATTCTTAGTCTGGTGGTACTGGCTGCTGTCATGAAATTGAACTAAATTTTTTAGGAAGAATATTTAGAAAAAAGACATTTAGTTGACCCTCCAAGGTTACTAACATTTTGGAAGTTAACAAAGGTGGAGCTGGTAACAAAACTCAAGGAAAAATGTTTAGAAAAGTAAGACAAGAATAGGAAGAAACTAATGTTGAAAAGGTCAAAAGAAAAACCAAATCCAACAAAGAAAACATGTGTGCAGTAAAGGGGACAAAAGCAGTCTGTCAAGCATGTCTCCTTAACAACAGCTGCAGGTAGCACCCCCAGCTGGCGAGCCTAGTCTTAGGAAGAGAATGAATACAAACCAAGCCAGGGACTATGGCCTTAGAAAGGCCTGTGACAGGTGATAAGGTACCAAGACAGAGACTGACAAAGATCAAGAAAGATGCGCCATGACTCAAGGTAGTGACTCGATGAGGCTGGTTTCAGAAACAAGATAAGAGCACAGTTATCAAACAGATGATCGAGGTTGGGGTGAGCGGGAACACAAGCTAACTGATGTCAGAGTTGTTTAAACACCCCTTTTTCCTAAATACTAGAACAGGGTCAAAGGTAGGAATATGATGAAGGAAGCTTTGAGGGAGCCATCCTTTTATATTTAAACCATTTTTTTTCCATCTTGGGTTCCTCAGGGCAATTTTAATTGGATGACCATAAATCTTACTGAAGGTAGCTGAAGTAAGATGGAAGAAAAATTGGGGAGAATATTAATGCGTCTCATGAAATGTAAAGGTTCAGCCATCAGATCATGATACCCAACTGAGCACCAGGTAAACTGAAAACAGAGCCAAGCATTTATCCCTAGCTCATCAAATTATGTGGGGAGTTGTCTTCATTCTCGCTAATAGGCCACAGCCTTACTGGTAGCTCTGAATTCCTATATGGTGAGCAACACTAGAGTTGCTAATTATAAAAGTGTCCCATGAACAAAGAACAAGGTGCTCACCTCTTGGCAAAGAAGAATAGAGAATGCATCTTTGGAGTCAGGAAGGCGGGAAGCCGTACTTTCTATAAAAATGGATAAAGAAAAGCAAGGCTGACAAAGCCCTGGGGGTTGTAAGAGTTTATTATTTTCAGAAAGACTAGGTTTCCCTGCCATGGAGACTTATTAATAGGGTAACTGGTTGTCCTCATTTGTCCAGGTAGCTCCCTTTTCCCACACATTGCCCTGGCACAGTTACTAATAGCATTCTTTCACTTTCAGAAATGTCCTGAACCGGAAGATAAACTATACAGACATCTTATTTATTGGATGTATGGCTCTGAATTGGCTCAAGTACTTTAAATGTTGTGATGCTCGGTTGTAACCCCTTGAGATAGGTTATTCCTCAAGGGGAACTTGTGTACTCAAAATACAGTAGGCATTCAATAAATGTTGACTTGTGAATGAAATGTTATACAAAGCTTTCTCTCCCAACTGGCTTTATAAAGTTATATTTGCCACATACTTCCAGTTCTTAACACTATTACAGACAGAGGACATTAAAGTAATAAGCTCCACAGATCCTCAGAATGTCAGAGCTAAACTAAAATCTCTTTAGTCTGAACCCCTTTCAATTATACGGGAAACCCATGGCTTTAGCATGGCACACATTTCCTGACGGCTGGAAGCTCAGGAGGCCACTACAAGCATTTGATTCAGTTTTCATTCCTTTCTTTTCTTCAGCCACATTTCCAGCAGAGGGTACCTGACAGTGCCTGAACACCCCGTCCTTGAATCTCCACATGCTCAATGGGGCAGCCACAAAAGTCTCTGTGTTGGAATGTCTTTTCTCAGGTCGAGGGTTTGGCTCCATGCCAAAGATTTTTCTTAGCAAAACAGAGGTCCCAGGCTTGAGCCTCTACACTACACACAGTCCTTTCTGAGAGTCCGAGACCACATTTCCTCCATAGCATCGTGTGTACTCTTCTTTGACCATGATTTTATTCTCACATCTGATGGGGTGCCCTGATTCTTTGTTGCTCTAACCATTTTCAGAGCACAGTCATTCTGTCCAAGGCAGTGCCAGAGACATGTTTTGACCATGACTTATTTTGTTAAAAAGCGGAACTCTCACAAGATACAGGTAATTAACTAGATTTCTATTATTACCAAGCCAGGATTGTTCAGATGTTTTCAGCTATGCCACACTATTGACTCCCACATAGTTTCCTATTAATTGTTTTGAAGAGTAGGTGCAGCCTTGTGTATGAAGTCTGGCTGGAAATCCAAGTGATTTGCTGCGTATGTTCCTACCAGGTTAGTTCTTCTGTATCGCTTCTTATGCAGTTTAGTTTACTGAGCTTCCAAGGCTTCCGAGTGTTCTTATATCATTGACCTGATAGCTAGAGTTCCCTTTGACTCTTCCTCTTGTCTTTGTCTTGACAAGGTGGTGAAGACCTGAAAGGAAGTCAGGGAGCTTGGGGCAGGATGATTGGGTTTGAGACAAGCTTGTCTTTAACAGACAAACAGAAAATGGAAGAGGAAGGAAAGAAAATAAATCACTAGATATAGAGCAGTCCTTTTACAAAACCAGTTCCACAGATCAAGACGTCCGATAGAGAGCTAGTAACTTTACAGAGGCATACATCGTACTGGAAAGAGAGTTTTCCAACTCTCGAGGCTGCTTTTCCATGAATGAGGTGCTTCCTGAGCTATTTCCTGGTCCTGGGTAGTAGAGCAGGCAGGACAACCATCTGTGCAGGACGGTTACTGGGAACTCTTATGTTGGATGTGAGTTTAGACTACATGATGTCTGAAAATATCTCCACCTCCTGGATTCCATGGACAAAACACATACACTATTAATAAGTGCATAGAGATTTTCTAAATTTCGTAGCTGAGAGGATGTTACACATTTTCTTCCCTGACGATATAACTATAAATACTTGCATGTGTTCTAGGTATAATAAAATTACACATACTATGGTGCTTGAGTAGAGTTTCTGCAAAATTCAAACCACTCTAATTTCCAGGTAGTTCTCATTTAAAATAGAAATTGAATTTTATTTGAAAGAAAGTAAAGACTTGGACTGTATCTTATTAATAGTCAGAATATCAATGAATAATGAAGACTAACTTACTGGTAACTATATTTTTAGAAAAGTGCTCCAAATTTTTATTGTTTTTATTGAGGTATACATTTTTCTCTGCTTCACTCTCTTCCTCCACCTCCTCTTCTACCCTCTCCCATGACCCCCATGCTTTCAATTTACTCAGGAGATCTTGTCTCTTTCACCTTCCATGGCTACCCATGTATGTCTCTCTTAGGGTCCTCTCTGTTGTCTAAGTTCTCTGGGGTTGTGGACTGTAGGCTTGTTTTCCTTTGTTTTATGTCTAAAAGTCACTTATGAGTGAATACACATTATATTTGTCTTTCTGGGTCTGGGTTACCTCACTCAATATGTTTTTTTTTTTCTAGATCCATCCATTTGCCTGCAGATTTCAAGATGCCATTATTTTTACTACTGTGTAGTACTCCATTTTGTAAACATACCACATTTCTCTACCCATTCTTCGATTGAGGGTATCTAGGTTGTTTCTAGGTTTTGGCTATTACAAATAATGCTACTATGAACATAGTTGGGTACATGTCCTTGTAGTATGACTGAGTGTCATACTCAACATACTCCTAGGTCATTAGAGTGGCCCAGCTATCTCAGAGGCACAACAATGAATTCCTATGCCATCACCGAAAAGACATTCAAACAATTTCAGGTAGGGATAAAGGAGGTAAAGATAATATTCAAATCGAGGAATAGATTCAGTGGTTCTTCTAAATCTCACCACTGGGGATAATATAAAAAGCATTTACAGATTTGCATGTTGTTCCCCATTTTTAAATTAAGAGCATAGCTGCTCTGTTCAGAGAATTCTAATTAGCTAATCTTGAAAGGCCGTAGTTCAGTTTGTTTAATGAAAATATCCACTGTACTAATTTCTCTAGTTTCGTAGCTCCCATTTCACACGACCAGGGGAAAGTGCCTCTAATCCCTCTCTGAACTTGAGTTTTGCATTTTTCTCAGTGGGATTTTGCTGAATTATGCCAGTTTGACATTGAGAAATGGAATTTGACCCAGGGGAAGCACTTGTGTTTTTACAGGAACCACTGAGGACACAAAAGGATGCTCCATGGTGGATTGATGGAGAAGGGTCTCTTCAGAGCTCTAAGTGTGCTCAGTAGAATGCTTTTACCTGCCATGATGCTGAACAAGGGTTTGTGAACATCTCGTTAACCTCAGGGGGGATTTCCTTTTCGTAAAAGACTGAAAACTCAAGGAACCACTACAGGATTATTTGGAGTCTTTTTTCTTTCTTTCTTTTTTCTTTTGATCTTTTTCTCACTGGGGCCGCCCTAATTAGCTCACACTCTCAGAAGGGGAATTTCATTTTCTCACTCACTGGCATCAGCATTTCATTGTAAGGCAGAGGTAAAACATTGTGTGTATATGGTGTGTGTGTGTGCATGTGTGTGTGTGTATGTGTGTGTGTGTGTGTGTGTGTTTGTGCACGTGTGTGTCCCCAAACCCAACAGTGTATTAGTGCAGCACTTTTTGGTAACTTTGATTCCTTAGAATGATGGTCCCACCACAGGCCCTGCAGTTGTCTCTAGGGTTCCTAGGGTTCTTCCCCTCACTTTTCGTATGCCGTGAAAGCAAACTAAAGATGTTTTGCTGTACTTTGCCCTTGGTGTGGTATCTTTCAGATTGCTTTTATTCTTAACCGTGTTAAGGATAAACTAGGCAAATGAGGGACTTCACATCCCATTGGAAAAGAGCGAAGCCACATTATGATGACTGAGCAAGAACAAGTCTATAGTCTTTGCTCTGGAAAGCAAAGGGGACTTTTGTAGACTGCAGGTTGGTTTAACCTTGGCAGTGCCCTCTGTGTCTAATTTGAAAGAAACAGGCTGGAGGATTTCTGCTGTACACAGTTTCTTAATGGAAGTTTTCCTTCATGAGAAGAAAAGATTACAGTTTGTGGATATAAGCTATGAAAGGTTATGAACCATTGATGTTTAACTTACTGCAAAGGGTAAGACCTTTATACCTGGTTTAGAATCAGCAAACTTGTAAAGAGCAGACAATCTTGGTCTTTGTACACATTGACTCTTCCCCAGCTGAAATTCCTGCAGTGGTTTGAATGAGATGTTTCTCTTCTGCTACTGTTGATTGCTCCTTGCCTTGCCTGGAAGGCCGCCTACTTCAGTCCCTGATCTTATGAGGCTAAATTGCTCACAGTCTCCTTGTGCAATTCCAAGCCTGCCCTGCTCTGACCCCTGCAGCCTTTCTCTTACCTCTTCTCTTGCTTACCCTTCTTGCGATAGGTGAATACTCTCCAAAGCCAGGAGTTCAAATTTACACTTGCAGTGTATCACACACAACATTACAATAGAGATGTAGTCATTTTTTAAAAAATATTGTGCTGTGGTTAGCAGACAGATTGGAACACTCATTCATAAAACACACACACATATGTGTATGTGTATATATACATATATATTTACTTTTAGTTGTGAAAGCTTATGTCTCCAGTAATACATAATGTATGTAATAATTGTGCAAGTCATAGATTGCAAAATTAGAAGTCACTGTTATTTTAAAACTCTGCTAGTTTGGTCTATACCCAAACGTACAATCTTACACTGCTCCTAGAGCAGTGGTTCTCAACC
This sequence comes from Arvicola amphibius, assembly GCF_903992535.2. Lineage (NCBI taxonomy): Eukaryota > Metazoa > Chordata > Mammalia > Rodentia > Cricetidae > Arvicola > Arvicola amphibius. The sequence goes on from NC_052063.2 coordinate 41,282,405, forward strand.
TGTGGGCCCTGACCCCTTTGACGTCAAATGACCCTTTCAAAGGGGCCATCTAATGCTATAAGAAAGCACAGACATTTGGATTACAATTCATAGCAGTAACAAATTACAGTAATGAAGTAGCAATGAAAACAATCTTATGGTTGGGAGTCAGCACAATATGCAGAACTGTATTAAAGGGTCAGAGCTTTAGGAAGGTTGAGAACCAGCGTTCTGGAGGGTTTGTACCTCACCCCAGAGATGTCTGTCCTGTGGATCTGGCATTTGAAACTGTCTTCTAACTAATGTACACTCCATAAAGATGCGGTGTGGGGTTAAAGCTGCATCTTGTCCCCATGGAAGTTACCAGGGGGTCCGGGACACAGACATGACCTTCATGCTGCCTGTTGTGAATGCACAATGGCTGTCCACCTCTTTATCATTCTCACAGAGTAGCTCTTCTCAAAAGTGTTTCTTATCATTTTGTTGAACCAGCCAGCCACTTCCTGCCATTCAAGACCAAGGCCTGGTCCATTATCTCCCCAGAAACTCTCCCCTGTCCCTCAAGTTTCCCGTTCTTTTCTTGTCATCTATAGAAATTATCAGCTTTGCTTTTGACTCGTGGCTTCTCTTTCATTGCCTAATGACATATCTCAGGTGACATCTTTTTAAACATATCCTTAGATAGATTGCAAGTTTTTCTTGACTTCCTTGCCTTTTCTATAACGACTCACTCTTGGTATATTGACATAAAAGTCATGCTGTAAACACTTATTGAGCAGATGACAAAGCTATCAAGCTACAAAATCCCTTTGACCCAGAAGTCTTTTAAGTGTATGTGGTGTTTTGTGTCTTGACAGATATTCAAGAACAGCTCTTCTTCCAGAGTACCCAAAGATCTCCTGTTCTCATACTGACCCAGTTTGCAAAATCTTTTTCCATATTTTTTTTAGAGAACTGAAAAATGCAACGTGAAATGAACCTCTTCAGTATGGACATGAAATCCCAGAACTATGGTTACAGAACTGTTGGTCTTTTGGCTCTCTCAAGCATAATCATGCGCATTTTAGACTACCCTGACAGATCAAATCAATACTTTGAAACTGGACCAAAGAATGAATGTACCTGGTTTGTTTTAAAACAATTGTTTATGCATTCCGCATTCTTGGTGTCGGGTTAAGGTCTACATGCTGAAGTTATGCGGACCCCATTCTTTCACAGGACCCATGATTTCTTTGGGTGGTTTCTTGGAGTTCAGACCTTGACATATGTGATCTATGAATCAGGAATTCAAGAGCTAACATATTGGCAGTCAAACAAAAAGAGGTAGACTTAATGTAAATAACACTTCAGGAAAGTCTTCAATGCACTGAGCACTGATTATATGAGCTTGGGTAATGAATTTTGGGCTCAGTACAGCCACACTCTTCCAACTCTGGCTCATGCCCATCTAGAGCAAGAAGGAAAGCATTTTCCAATTTAGTAAAAAGGATTTGGCCTGCTTATAGTCCACAAAGAATTAACTCTTTGTTTTCCAGTTATAAAATTCTATGATTTTTCTCATCAAAAACTCACTGGCATTTTTGATAATAAGTGTAGATTTAGTGACTTGGAGTGAAAAATGAATGTGTTTATTGAAGAAGGGAGATTCATGATCTACCAGATATCCCATCTCTCACTCAGCACATGTTTTGGCAGAGGTTGTTAATTTATTCCATCTGTTTTTAAAAGCATCTGAAGCATTGACTGTTTACTTTGCCCTTACACTAACCCCAAAAGGCAGGACGAGTCAGTCTTATTCATCATAAACAGGACGGTCCAGACAGGTTTCCAGGTTTCCACTCTAACATCTGAGACTCCTCCACAAAGCATCAAGTCTGAGTGTCGGAGAGCAGTGAATGACTGTTAGATAGACCGGGTGAGCGTGGGCTTCTCACCTCCTGCGCGCGCTGTTGGTACCTGTGCAGCTGACTGTTGCAAAGGCCTGCTCTCTTCACTGAGGTGTGATAGTTGTCATTGCTGGGTTCTGTCGCTCGGCAACAGCAGCAGACCCCACTGTTCCAGGCATGATGGTATGGAGAAGTGTCCCTGGGGAGCAACATCACCCCCACTGAGCCACTGAGTTAAGCAGAAACAAGGACGTTTAATATCTGTCTAATAGAACACAGAGGCATCCAGTGAGCTCTCAGGATTGGATTTTTCATTTTGTCCACTAGCATTTATTAAGACCTTCCTGTGAGGAGCTCACCACGGCCAGCTGGACTGGGACTGAAAAAGCATGGGATAAAACTGGACTCCTGAACATGGCGGACAATGAGGGCTGCTGAGAAGCCAAGGACAATGACACTGGGTTTTGATGCTACTGCATGTACTGGCTTTGCGGGAGCCTAGTCTGTTTGGATGCTCACCTTCCTAGACCTGGATGGAGGGGGGAGGACCTTGGACTTCCCACAGGGCAGGGAACCCTGACTGCTCTTTGGACTGGAGAGGGAGGGGGAGAGGGTGGGGAGAGGAGGAGGGAAATGAGAGGTGGGGAGGAGGCGGAAATTTTTAATAAAAATAATAATAAAAATATTAATTTAAAAAAGACCTTCCTGCATACTAAGTATCATAAAAAGCTAAAAGAAGATAAAGATAAGCAGTGCACAAGCCATCTCAGAAGTGTTTACTTCAGTCCACTACAAGGGGAGACGGGTGAGGGCAATGACCGGAGACATTCGTTGATGTCCTACTACATAACTAAGGTAGTTAGGCTCCACGTTCTGGAGATAGCCCCAGGGAAAAGGCTTGCAGGAAAATAAATATTATGAAGATCTTTCATATGGAGAAGACATTTTCAAACTAGCTGAGGAGTAGGGGATGGGAGATAAAAAGCTAGAAATAAAAAAGATTAACTGACAAAATTAAATGTGGCTTCTTCTAGAAAGGTAGGCTCGACATGGTGAGCTGACTCAGTTGGTGAAAGCACTTGCCACCCAGCCTGACCACCTGGGTTCAAACACCAGAACTGACATGTTAAAAGGGTGATGAATAAATGTAACACGAAAATACGGTGCAATGTGTAACGTGGTCCCAGAATCTGGTACAGAAGTGATTCTCAGTGGCAGAGTTAACTAAATAGAAAGCCTCAGACAGAGGGAAGTGGGCCATGATGTGGGGAGCTACACATTTGAAGAGCAAAGTCTTGGGGAGTTTCTCAAACTCACAGTGTATTTCGAGGACACCATTCCCTTTCCAGTCTAGACGGCTTAAGTGAACCCGCTGTCTGGTATTACAACTGTCCTCTACTGGCTTTGGTAATTATTTGTTTATTTATTTGATTGGTTTTTTGAGACAGTGTTTCTCTGTGTAGCCCTGACTGTCATGGAACTCCCTCAGAAATGACCACTAAGCCAATGAGAAATTATCTAGTACAATAATCCAACAATCTAAAGAGGAACTCTTGTGGTTAATCTCGTTGATAAATTGCCTCGTGGTATTATTTTATAGCTAACAGCATACTATAACCTTCCTTTTCCATTTTGATAAACGCACATATGCGACACCTTCCTTAATGATGCTGCACAAGTTTACATAAGTCTCCCATTATTGGTCCTTGTGGTTTCTAAACTTGCATCACTGAAAAGCTATGCCCCCCCCTCATTTCTTCCCCAGAATCATTTCTAAGCAGCGTTCAATATTTTCACCCCCAAGAACACCTCCTGTTATTGTTACCTCCCGGCTCCATATCTTGAAAGACACAATCTACCAAACTACATTTGATAAGGACCGAAAAAAGCCCCACTGTTTTGCCAGTTTTTAAATTAATCATCTGAGATTATTGCTAATCAAAATTCTGGACCAGCTGGGGATGTATAATGGGGTATTTACAGCAGTAAGACAATACAATCCCAGCCTAAAGCAAAGTTTCTTGAAGTGAGCTCAGGGGTTCACAGCCTTAACCTCAGAGAGCCACGCTCTTCGGGGGAAGATTTCTACAGGGACTGCTATTTGCCTGCAGATGCTCCTTCCACACTTGTGGCTGCTCCAGTCAGGGCTCCAGGGGATAAATACTTGAAGTTTATGACTTGCTTGGGGAGGGGCGCACAACAAAAGGTACAGGAGTGACTGCTTGAGTGTATCAAATGTTTACTTTGTTTTTGTGGTCAATTTTTGCAAGGCCACTTTTGAAATGTGAAAACACCTTGTCTTAGGGGTAATTTGCTGGAGAACAGGGTTTTAATTTGGTGTGGGTTTTTTTTTTCTTAAAAAATATAACAAAATAAAAGCAGCCAGAGCAGATCATTTCCAACAGTCTGCATGGAAGTGTTGCCAGGCGTGGAGTCCTGAAGTCTTCCAGACATGTGTGTTGATGGACCAAACCTGCTCTTGTCGCTTGCCAGTGAGTGACGGCTGCCTGATCATCTGCGAGAAGCTGAGACGGGAGTTTACTTCTAAAGCCAAGCACCCTTTGCCAATGATGCTTGTTAGTTCATTAGTTAGTTACATTTCTTTGTTTCATGGCACAGTGTCCAGAATAAGCTCTTTGGACCCAAACACGAGGGAAAGAACTTCAGTGCTTGCTTGGCCATTCTAAATTTAGCTCATATTTCTGGGTTGTTGCCTGCCAGTAGGTCAAATGATTCGGATCCTGGAGTGAGGTTTGGGTTAGCAGACTCACAGGCAGGCTCCTCTGTGTAGCATTTTGACTTCAGACTGAGTGAGCAGAGGCTGTGCACATGCGCATGGAAGTGGAGGTGGGAGGGTTCTCTGGGAAATCACTCCAGGCAGGATATTTCAGGGCAGGTCTGGGACACAGTGGTAAGAGTCAGATACTACCATTGAGGCATTGGGTTTGAGCCATCTGAACTGTAAGGCCCTCACGCCTGATGACCCAGGCTTTGCTGGGCCGAGGGCACGGTCTATCTAGAATACAGACATGAATGCAACATTTCATGAAACACTTGCAATTGCTTTTTCTTAGAAATTGAAATTCAGCTTCGTTTGGGCTCACACCAGTTGAAGGGAGCACAGTTCTTGAAATGCTGAGAGGGTGCCTGGGGCCACACAGGCATCGGAAAGCAAGCTTACGGTGTGGGCTTCGTCAAGGCCACAGAGTCTGACTCCAGGTTTCAGAATTGCTAAGGGACAGTAACAATGTTTGGCGTTCGGATGCCGCAGGCTGACCCCTGCCAGTGAGGACTCTTTGGCTGAGACAGTGAGCCTCGGGACTCTGCCGTCACCTCGGTTCCACAATGGACATCTATTGCCCCCTAGCTTAGTTAAAATGTTCATTGCAAAAAGAAAATAGTAGAAGAATGAAAATAAACAGCGACGACCATAAAAAAAATTTAAATCACCATTAGAAAATATCGAAGTACAGCAAAGAAAGAAACAAAAGCTTAAAACTCTTGAAAAACTTCCCCAAGATCTACCTATAAGTCTGAGAACCGCAGTTGGATAAAGAAGACACACACACACACACACACACACACACACACACACACGGCCGTGCTGGTCCACTGCACCCTGCGCACCTCCGTTCCCTTTGTAAGTCACACTTCCTTCCGAGTGACTCTCCATCCTCACCCCCTCTTTCTTACCCCTCCCTCCGTCTTACTTTTCTTCCTCTCCATCCCTTACTCTCCTCCTCTGACTCCTCCATCCCTTCTTACATCTCTCTTTTGATTATTTTGTCTTCTTCCTTGGTTTAATTGGTAAAGTCAAAAAACAGTTTAGATATTGTGTGATTTTTTTTTTACTTTCTTTTCTCTTTCTTTTCTTTCTTCCTTTCTTTCTTTCTTTCTTTCTTTCTTTCTTTCTTTCTTTCTTTCCATTCTGTAGCTCTGGCTGGCTCCACGCTAACTAAAGAGACCATTATGTGATATTTTTATAGATGAAGATTTGGCCAATTGTCCTATCTTAGTGCCAGTTCATTCAGATTTAGTTTTTTTAAAGCAGGATTTGAGCACTAGGGATATTTTGAGCTCAGATACTTCTCATTGCTTTCATTTAGGAAGCATCTGAGGGGAGATGATTGGTTTGAGGTTTTTCTTGTAATAAATATGAAATATGATTGAGTTTGAAGACTTGTCCCTTGAGTAGTCTTTCTCTCTCTCTCTCTCTCTCTCTCTCTCTCTCTCTCTCTCTCTCTCTCTCTCTCTCTCGTACTCACGCGCGCACGAGCATGCACGCGCGCATGCACACACCTTTTTCTTTTGGAAGATTTTGGCAGACTGCTAGCTCAGAATACCTATTATAGTTTCATCCAGAGGGTATTACCTAGAGACTTTTGTACAAATGCAATCTGAAAATCTGCCCTTCCCAATGACGAGTGATCAGGAGAAAATGATAAGGTGTGCCTGCTGGAGGCTGTGCTAAACATTTCTGCTGGGCCTAAGCCAAACAGAGCCTTTAAGAAATAGCTCCCATGGCATTTCTGGCCTGAACAGAAACAGTTACATAAACCATGGGAAAATGCCTCTTCTCATGAAATGTGCTGGCTGAACTCATATATCTGGAGCTGTCGTTCTCAAGTCTGGAGCAACCAGGGTATTTCCCCGCCATTCTGTACAGTGTCAATGGGCACCTCTGCCATCCTCAACTGCTCGTTCTGGTTGTTAGCACCACCCAGGTGGATTTTCTCCTCTACTCTTTCTCTTTCATCCCCCAGCTTGAAAACATCTTCTCCAGTTGTTTGTGTGTTTGGTTGTTTTTGTTTGGTTTGGTTTGATTTGTTTCTACCCTTGACAGTTTGTGTTTTCCAGAATTTGTCAGTTGAGGCTTTCAAAGTAGCTGTATTTGGAAACAGGACCTTTGAGGAAGGAACTAAGGGGCTGGCGAGGTGGCTCAGCAGTTACTAATAGGTGCTGCTCTTGCAGAGGACCAGAGTTTTCCCTTCAAATGGCTCGCAAATGACTGTTACTCCATCTTCAGTGGGTCTGGAACCTTCTTCTGGCCTGCGTGAGCTCATACGTACGCTTGCGTCGGTTTGGTTGCATTTACAAAAGTGGATATTTTGTTCAATGTGTTCAAAATTGACCATTTTAGCCGTGGGATGGATAAAAATTAAAAGGCACCACTGTGGCCATATCTGGTGAGTACTCATAGAGGACACAGGACTGGGGATTCAAAGAGATATCGCTACAGTTCCTGAGGGAAGAACTGCATGAAGGAGCTGTTTGTGGGTAGGATGCAGATGGGATGGCTAAGAATGTAGGCCATATTGCCAGAGCATAGACTAGCACAAAGAAATGATAGGAACCCTCTGTGGTTTCTATGACAACATCACTTAACTTGGTAGAGCATGAAGCCCATACATTTCGGGATAAAAAACAAAAATGCTTTTTCTGAGATCATCATATGTTATGTTGTTCACTTAGCATGCATTCTCCATTGGACATTGAACGTTTTTTATTCAACATGGCTAATGAAGATGGTATACACCTAGTACAAAATAGTCCTATCGTTGTTTTGTATTTCTGATGTTCATACTAATATGTTAACATATGATATGAGCAACACAATACAAAATGACAGTTTACCCTTGTGCTTGTTCATTTTGTTTTCATTTTAAAAATCCCTAAAGACCCCCATATTTCTATCTGGAACACTGAGTACGTTTCTTATTCCCAGGTATCATTACTCACAGGCTTAATTAGTACCCCTATACAGATGGCTTTCAGATTTATAACTTCAGTCTAGACTTCTCCTCTCAGTTATTAGACTTGTGGATTTATTTGCCTACTTAGGTATGTTAAAGACAACTCCTCATCAACATGCCATAAATCAAACTCATGAAATGACGGCATAGAGAATAGCTTCCCAGTGTTGTGTTTATGATAGTCCGTGACCAAATGGTTCTCTTTTATTCCTTTCTCTCTGTGTTGGATCTATACCAGGTTAGATTGACTTTTTTAGTCTTGAATCCTCCATTGTCACCTCTCCCAGCACCCTTGTCGAGCCATGACAATTTCTCCTCTGAACCCACAGTGACCTATCAGCATCTAATCTACTCTCTTTCTCTTTCTTTATCAGGCCATTCCTTAGAACACAGCCAGAATGAGAATTTTGAAATTTGAGTTTAGGGTATCTCAGTGGTTTCCTAATATACTTGGGGCCAAAAAAACCAAAACAAACAAAAACAAAAACAAAAAAAACCTCTTTCACAATCCAGATCAACCAAAATGCACACTACAGAAGGCTTAACTGTAATAACTTCTTGAAGAAACACTTGCCTGGGTGGGAGAAAATGCAAGAGTATCAGCAAGGTAAGATGGGCCAGCCCCAGAGAGCAATGGTGAAGTTAATTTCCCAGTCCCAGGCCAGGAGAGGGTAGGCGAGCTGCTGGGTGGTGGGAGAAGAGAGGGACCTCCCAACAAGTGACCACTGTCTAACCAGAAGAAATGCCTGAATTGCTGTCCTCTCCTGGCTCCTCCCACTGACTATATGAAGCTGGAAGCCGAGAACAAAGGGAACAAGTGATCTATCACATACCTGAGCCTCCCAGAACAAAAGACAGAGGGGAACTCTGAACTGAGTATTTTTATAGTACAGACTCACTTCCTAGACAATGCTAGGGCCATAATGTTTTGTTCTATATCACACAGATTAATTTTTAACTTATAAAACAAATCTTATTAGTGAAAAAATCCTTAATTTCTACCCCTTCAGATGTTTATTGAATAGAGTTCCTGAACTGTTTGTGACAGGAAAGATGTCTGAGCATCTATACGTGTGTGGATGTATGTGAACTACATTCATAACTAAAGCAAAGGTTTTAATTGGCTCAGAAGGCAACTAATTTGGTTACATTTACAGAATTTCCAAATAGGGGTAGTTTGTACAAAAAAAAAAAAAAAAAAAGGAATGAATTTTCCACTGTCCTGGAGACTGGAAAGTTCAAAGTTAGGAGAGAAGAGAGGCAGGTTTAATTTTCAGATAATTGTTGTTTTCTGTTTTCAAATGGTATTTATTTGGCTCTTAAATGTCACCTAAAACTCCCATGTTGAAGGGATGGCATTAATGGGAGACAGTAGGACCTCGAGATGGCAGAGATGGGCAGAAAGAAGTTGAATTCCTGGAGGTGCACATTTGTTGGGACTCCTGAGACATAGCCCCCCCTGCTGTGTGGTGTGAGCTGCTTTGCCCTGTCAAGTGCTCTTCATCGACTGCACCACAGGCCCAAGCGAGGGGACCATCCACAAGGACAAAAACCGCTCTAGCCATGAGCCAAGAAAGGGTTTAATTTCCTCAAGCTGGTTACGATAGATATCTTGGCACAGCCACGAAGAGCTGAGGAGGAAGGCGCCTTGCTGCCTTCCCTCCGAGTGGGAAGTCGAAGGACGAGCGAGGCAGCAGGATAGCGGCCTTCACTCCACTCACAGGGAGAACCTTTGCTACCCAAACACTTTGGGAAAGGCCCACTTAAGGTCATCTTACTTTCCCCTAAGGTTTAACCAGAATTGTGGAGGGCTGTGATTAAACAGCAGCAGCCAATTGTGAATGATTGGCTTTCTCATGTTTCCCTTTGTCAGGGTCCTGGAGAATGAGCCTCGCTTAACGCAGAAGGCAATGATGGCGCAGTTTTGAGAAAAACGAACACAAAAAAAAAATGGATGAAGGAAAACCTTCAGGCTGGTCTCACAGACTGTGGCCTGTTAATCACTTAAATATCCAGACACGGGCATCCATCTCTGCTTGCCTCCTTGTGCCTGTTTCCCCTGACTTGGTCTTGCCACTCTGGTCCAGGACTGTGGATGTGAGTGCTTGTCTAGCCTTTGTTGTCTGGAAGTCGGGCTCTGTTCTTATTTTTAGAAAACCTTGTGAGGCTTTCTTTGCTTTCGGTGTCTCCTGAACTCTTTTAAAATGGCACGCTTTACAGAAATTCATGTCACACTTTGGGGCTTGTGATGTGTCCTATGCAGCTGTGGCAGATGTGAGATGGCACCATAGGTGCTGCCTGGAAGGCTGCAGATACCGGTGAGTACAAACATGCAAACTCTGCGACTTTCCATTTTAACCAACTCTTAAATGTTCACATTTTCCATTATTAAATTGCAAAGCTTCTGGCGTTTACTTTTTGCTTGCTGCCTTAGACTGGCTTTTTTTCTTACAATAACAAAGTCACCCCGTCTGTGGGTAGATCTATGGAAAGTAACAACACAGGCAGCTGGCGTGACTGTCACAAGTGTCCAGGGCAAACCTGTGGTTTGAGAGGCATCTGTGTTTTATGTGCAGTGGAAATAGGCTGTTATTTCCCATCTGTAGAGACAGGCATAGCAACAATGGAAATTACTGAGCCTAGAAAGCCTGGCTACACGTTACGTCGCAGACGGCTGAGTGCATTGAGCAGGGTTGACTGAACCCTGGCCAGACCACTTCTACCAGGGCTGTGGTCACGTGTACTTCAAACCTTCCCTTAGAAGGAAGCAAAACCATGCCTCGTGCAACTGAACCAGACTAAATAGCTCTGTGTACATACTTCATTGCCTGTATTTTCTGTATCATGAAAATAAGTAAGGCTCAATATTATGTGCATGAGTAGACTTTTCTTCCATTGCACCATTTCAAATACTTATAATGCTCGCTGTCTTAAAAACAGATGATGGAGAATAGAGTCAGATGACTGGACTCTTAGTCTAATGGAGAATTTAAAAAGCTAAAGAGGGGTAATAAATAAAAGGAATGCCTTGAAAGAAGGGAGTATATGATACAGTGTAGGGTGAGCCATAATTTTCTCTGGAGAGGATGGTTCCAGAACAAATTAGCTTTTTATCAAACTTTACAGGATAAGCTTATGAAAACTATTTAGGCGGCAAAAGCCAAGTGAGGCTTGTAGACACATGCACTATAAAAGGGAAACCTTGAGCAGAGAGAGAGAGAGACCCTGAGGAGTCTAGGGAGGTGTGTATATTATGCAACAGCCTTGCCCTAACCTGGTCCCATGGACATCTGTTCATAGTGAGTCCTTGGCAAAAATTAAGAAAGCAGAAAGCTATATTATGGGGAGTAAATGAACTCGGCTCTCTTTCCAAGTATTCATGGATTGTTTTCTTAACTGCGCAGTTATATTGACTTCGGTGGATTGGTGATCCTCTAAAGTGAAAATGGAGTGTGTTGAGAGGTTCGCCGTAGTTCCTCACCCACAAGAACGTCGGACTGTGGTGTGTGTGCTGGGGACGGCTGCGTGTGCCGAGCACTTCCAGGAAAGTGGTCAGTAATGAAGCAGCTGAAAGGCAGATGCAGAGCAAGCCTAGCATCCGTGCTAATCACTGATGTGCAAGACTTGCTTAAAATTATTGCCTCTGTGACGAAACATCCATTGGGAGCAAGAGTGCCTGGAGATAGATGGTCCTGAGAGACAAAGAGGAAGACCCCTCCCACCCACCCTCCCTCCCGGATTCCCTCTCCTTGTCCTTTCCTTTGGGAACCCTGAATATAAGTTACTTTGTTAATGCCTGTGATCAAGTCCCAACTCCAATCTGCATTTAAGCTGCCCTTTTCTGGAGTCAAAACTTATTTCTTGTCTTTGGGAGAGTCTATTTCTGTTTTTTCTCCTAGTGGTCTGCATAGAATATTGAAAGGAAGGAGCGCAGAGGCTACAGGATGGAAGAGATGGCTTTGGAAAAGAAGAAATCGATGGTTCAGAGTAACGTGATACGTATACACCAGCCGGTTCATGGAACACAGAAGAAATCATTGGAGACTTTCAGAATTCACTGTAAGAGGATCAGGTAGGAGCTAGGTATTCCTGGAAGCCTGCAGGTGGGGATCAGGTCTTTGGAAATGACATGCAACCTTAGTAGTCAGTGTACGGTAGGGGCTAACATGCCAGTTACACAGAAACCAGCCAAGCTTCATCTTGCTCCATGTCCCCCCCTGGAAGGAAAATCTATGTCACTGGGCCTCCAAGGGAAAGGGACGCTTTGCCCTCTGCTGAGTCTGCAGGAAACAATGTTCCAGACTGTTTGCCATCTTTCCTCTGCTTCCAAAAAAGATCAAGACTGAAGTCAGGCCAGAAATAAAACCATGCCCTTTCCTTCTGCCACCGAGGATTAAATGGTTGATGATCATTCACCCCCCACCCCACCCTTCCTGGACCAAATGGAAAGCATCTGACAAGGAAAAGGGGGTTCTGGGGCTCCCCGTACATGGCAGTGTTCATATACATGGGCTTCCTCTCAGGCCCAGGGAATGTGAGTGGATTTGGTGTTAAAAGACATGTTTGTAAACTCTTAATGGACCCCTTAAGGCCAAAGAGATCCTCAGGGTCTTGAACAGCCCCTTTGTGAGCATCGATGTCTGGGAGAGCTCATACTAACTTTCCCTACCAAACTTAGTCAATGAGTTGCTATTCAGCGAGCAGGGTGGAAAAGGGATTTAAGGGACACTTAAAAACTGATTTTTCTAAGTTCTGCCATTTGTTTCAGAATCATTCAGACCATCCCTGTGGAGAAATGCAAATCTCCCTCAAAAGCCCAAGGAGAGACTGGTGGCTAGAGTCTCCCATGTAGCAGATCTGTTTGTCCTCTGGACGTCTGGGCAGTTTCTTGAGCTCTAGAGTGGTCTCCAGCTATGGTTCTGGTGTCTCGATTAACAATGGGACTTGGGATCATTTGTCTTTTGTACTCCAGTGAGCCCAGACCTTGTAGGCATGTGTATCTTAGGGACATTTAGAAAAATTTCAGAACAGGTAGAAAGCAGAGACCAAAGGCCACCTGTTCCCAGGTGATGCCAGCTTTCTATCTCTTGATTGTGCTTCATTTTGTGTAACTTCGCAGACTGTTAGGGTGTTTCCTCCAATGGTTAAGAGAATCAGCATTTGTTAACTCAGTATGCAATAATGAACCTCTCCTTCCGAAGACCCAGCTAGAAATGACTGCTTTGTTTATGGTGTCTTTACTTTCTCATCTCCTTGGTAGTATCCACCAGTATAGGACATAAGGCCCCTTTAGAGCTCTCGGCACCTTTTCCTGTATGAGATTTAGGGACTCTCTTAACTTCTAACTATTAAAAGGTTCTTTATGCGAGTCATGTTTTCTTTTAAACATTACTTTGAGAGTTTTAGATTTATGTTTAATACCCTGGCAAAAAAAAATACCCACAATTTAAAAATAAAGCCTTTGTGCAGAGGGCAAAACTCAGTATCAAAGAAATCCAAGACTTGTCATCCAAGGGTTGGAAAGAATCTAGCTGAAGTCTCTGCAGTACCACAGAAGACTTGTGACCATTTTGGACCCCTTCTCAACACAGCATCTTAGACTCATCTGATTGTAAGCGACAGAAAATTTCTCTGACTGGCTTTGACCAAATGAAAAGAACAAAGGAAAGTAGAGAGTGATAAGTTGTAGTGAGAAGGAGTGGGCAGGCCTGGTTTTCATCCCACCTGGCTCCCGCACAGCTGGGCGCCATTCTGTAGATGGAGCTGCGGGCCGCTTCCTGCCACCTGGCTCCCAGCCGCTGGCTAGCTTTACCCGAAATAATTACACAGAAACTGTATTCTTTTAAACACTGACTGGCCAATTAGTTTCAGCCTCTTAATGGCTAATTTTCATATCTTGCTTTAACCCATATTTAGTAATCTGTGTAGCACCACGAGGTGGTCACTTACCAGCAGAGATCTTAGCCTGCATCTGTCTTGGAGAAGAGAGTCATGGCAACTGCCTGAGACATCTGCCTGACTCTTCTTTCTTTCTCCCACAATTCTGTTCTGTTTACTCGGCTTACCTAATTTTCTGTCCTCTCAAAGGGCCAAGGCAGTTTCTTTATTAACCAATGAAAGTAACACATAGACACTCCTCCATCAATAAGTTCTAAAGGCATAGCTCAAAATCAGACTATATAGGAGAGAAAGTTCTAGAGTCAACTTTAGGCCCTGGGGTATTCAAAAGTGATAGACATTTTTTTCAACAAGCCTTTAGTGAAGTCTGAGCACCACGACTTTAGCCCTTCCGTCTGCCTTTCATACCCCAGGTTGCTGGAGCCTTAGAGCTGATGGACACTTTGATCAGTTGTCTATTTTTATTACAGCTATCCAAGAAGACAAACCCAGTTTTAGAACACTGGGTTCTCTAAGAAACAGGTGCTAAAGCCATTTTGGCATGCAAGAAATTTCCAGGGGGAATGAAGATAAAAATAAAGGGGAGAAGTGGAGGATACAGGATGCATAGCTAAAACCATGGGAGGAGAAAAAGGATGAACTGGCAGGTTCTAACATGACAGTAGTAACCTTGGCTAATAGTTTTGGCTAAGTCAATTAGACTCTGAGTCACACGTCATGAAATGCTCGAAACCTTACAAAAATGAAATGGCCCTAATGCGTCTGCTATTCTTGGTCATGGGCTAAGAGCAGGCCGTGGAGAGTGTGGCCTTGTCTGTGAATGCTGTGGTGGATTCATGAGTGTAGCAGCTGGCACTGTCAATCAATTACATCCCTCTCAGCAGAACTGTTGACAGGAGACTGTCATGTCTGCCACAGTACTTTTCCTTAGTGAGAGAATGCGAAGAATGGAGAGGTCCTCTAAAGGTATCTCCTCAGATTTCGCCCTTGGAGCTGGACTTGTGAGGAGTGACTACGCCTTGGGGGCTCTACTGGTACGACGCTGTGAGTCAGATCATACTCGGTGGGTCCCAGGTTCCTACAGGTATCCATTTCACTTGTGTTGCCCTATTTTTGCCACATCTATTTTAAGATCTGCTCAAGTGGACAGAGTTGAATCAAATGCCGTCTGCTGTATCATAGGAAAGCCATCCCTTGGGTAATAATACCCAAGGCAACTGGTCTTTAGCCTGTTCGTGTAACTGCATGTACATTCTGGTTTCCTCTGTCTTCTTGTTGGCTTGGAACCCTGTCTGTGGGATTTCACTTTGGCTGGGATTATAACAAACAATGCACAGCATCCGTGCAGAACTCCTAATTGACATCAAGGGAAAACAAGCCATGGAGGTAGGAAGACGAGGAAAGGGGCTGATTGATTGGAAGAAGAGGTACCCAAGGTTCGAGAAATATTACCCTTCCCACACACATGTACTTTATTCTGATTTCCCACTCAATAAAACTTCAGGATTCATTTCAACCACAACGTTCATTTTCTACCCAGTTGTTCACAGAAGCTCAGAGCTTCTCACTTCTATGTCTCTGTAGATTTCACAACTCTACCGACTAACTCTGTAGACATCCTCAGACACTGCACGTCAGGACCCTCTAGCCACACCTCTGCTGTGCTCTGAAATACCTTCCTGCATCTACAGCTTCTTGCTCTTTTGAGTGAACACATCACAGTGAGAATACTGTGTGCTACTTAATCAGATGCTTTTCTCTTATGGCCCCAAACCTTTCTTTCCCAAGTTCCGTAGGATCTTATGTAAAACAGTATGAGTGTAAATAAAATTTTATTTGACCATATTGATTATGAGAATGGCATAATTTCACATAAAAACAACTTTAAAATCTCAAATACTTGATGTCCAGTGTAGAGGTTTCTAGTTGCGCAGTCACTCGGTGGTGCAAACCGCTTCCCTCTGTAGCTCTCGTAAACTGAGACTGTTGTCACCTCAGCATCTGTCAAGAGCAGATATGAGGAAGACCATGAGAGCAGGGCTTCTCAGCCAGGATAACACTTAGCTTATATTATTCAGATGCGTTTTCCGTTTCCTATAATTCATAAAGTAATAAAAGCTCAAGCTGCAAGACAGAATAAGAAATCTCATCCTTTTCACCTTTTTATCCATATGTTTCCCCTAAAAACAACTTATATTCATCAATTCAAGCGGTAACTATTAAGCTCCATTTACAGGCAGTATATTTGGCAGTGAATTTATAGATGGGATTCATGTTCTGGAAATGCTGATTGCCTGGTAGAAGAGAATGAAACACAGTCACAGATAAAAATGAGAAAGGAACAGTGAGAAAGGAGCCCTATCTGACTCAGGAGATCCAGGTCGAGTTTGGCAAAGGAGCAAGGCTTTCAATTAGCATCAAAGAATGGAGAAGAATAATGAGCCATTTGGGGAGATTGAATACTGCATGCAAAGACAGAGAGTTGGGAAATTAATGATGTGAAAAAGCTTTATAGACTTGGTGTGACTGGCATACAGCTAGTCAGATGGGTGATACTGGTCCGGAGCCATTGGCCAGGGTGTGGAGAGCATTTATAGCTGAAACTGTGGAACAAACTGGATGTGTGGTTTGGAGTAGCAACATGGCTGCATTAAGAGTCCTCTAGACTTCGGGTAAGACTTTGTTTATGCTCAGTTCTTCAGGAGACAATGAATTTGCCCTTCTTCTACCAAAAGGGAATCTCACATGGTTTGGCATTTGATTTGAATATTGGACTTTGAGGGTTTTCCAGAGATGACTGGCCATTGTGAGTTGGTAAACACAGAAGTACAAATCCCACTTTCAGTGTGGGCAAGCACTATCTGATGAGTCAGTTCCTAATGGAATAAAGAAGAGATAGGAAACATGAAAATTCTGCTCTCTCTTCCAAGGCTAGGGCGCCCTTTTCCTGCTCTGGGACATCAGAATGCCTTGGATTCCAGTACTTGTATGATCACCCCGCCCCACCCCCGTGTGCCTTTGAACCTTGTCATAAGAACAAATGTTGCACTTGAATCCTTGGTTCTGAGAGGCATGTACTTGGGTTCAGTGATGTTACAGAATTCTCTGCTTTTTTCCAGCTTGCCAATGGCTCCTCATGATGCTTCTCATCTTCATGATAATATGAGCCAAGTCTCCCCAACAATCTTTGTCTGTATGTCTCTGTGTATTTCCTTACAGTTCTAACTAGGTCTGGAGAGATGGCTCATCTGTTTTTCCAGGTGACCTGGCATTGGTTCTCAGCATGCATGTCACATGTCTGACAGCTGCTTGTGAACCCTGTTTCAGGAGGTCCAACACCCTCTCCTGGCCTTTATGGGCACCTACATGCATGTGACAAAAACAAGACACATATACACATTAAGTTTTTCAAAGTTAAATTTAAAAAGTGAAGGGGCATGGTCGATCTGTAGTTAGAATTAACAAGACTAGTTTAATATAAAATATATTTAGCTTTAATAAATGGAAGAAAGGAAAACTTACAAAACCAGGGTTCCAGCGATCCAGGAGCGCAGGGAACAAAAGGGCAGAGGCAAGCGCACCTGGATGTTTTATCTGTTTTTCTGTGGCCCCAGGGGGACATACCCTAAATGGAATGTGATTGGCTGAAGTTCCGCATCAAAAAAGAATTTTAAGCAAATAACATTCTCAAATCTTCATTTATTAACAATTTACATCAAGAACAAATTTATAGATTAGTTAGAGTAGGTCCTTTGTGTTGCTGATTGGTGTACCAAGGTAGCCTAATATTTAAATGAAATGCCAAACCATGTGAGATTCCCTTTCACTAGAAGGTGAGTTCGTTGTCTCCTGAGTCACTGAACATGTGTGTCTGTTATGTCAGCAGAGTTGATCTGATCACAGTCTGCTCTGTACCATGGAAACGCAGATGCTTTCATTGAATATGGCTGCCATTTAAACAATTCTGCCATGGGATGTAGACTCACTCTCAGCTTTGGATCTTGCTTTAGGTTGCTGGGTGCCAGCTTGGCATATCCTGCCTCTTTTAAGTCTGTAAAATCATTTATTAAGAATCTATTTTGTTCCTTCCACTTCCCAGGAACCGAGCTAGTCGAAGGCAGTGTTTGAAGGACACTGAGAACATGGTTGGGAAAGCTCACTTGAAAGCCGGTTGCATCATTTACAGAATTCTGAGAAATATGAGCACACTCAGAAACTTGGTTTTCTCCTTTGCAAGAATGAAAACCATAATATCCATTTGGGGGTATTGTCAGAGTTTGGTATTTATAAAACATCTAACAGTGTTCAGAAATGGGAGCTGGGCAGGATCTCTTTGCTCATGGTAGACATGGCTAACCTGACATCAATTCCTACAGAATCCAGACACAGCTTGAGTTGATGCTTATATGATAGTAATTGGATTATAAGGCAATATCAGGGTCATGCCCTTGAGTGGATAATTTGAAATTAAAGGGTTTTCAAGGCTGATCAAGTACTCTGGTTACAATGATAAGACAGGGGAAACAATACACAGGAGAAAGGACATACTGGTGGATGACATTCGGTAAGGTTTCTCTCGTTTTCATCTTTGGACTTCATTGGTAAAGACTGCTTTAGTGCAGTTCTAGAGCATTCGTCTCATCCCCCTTGAACCTGCTTCACACCTGCTTTCCAGACAGGAGTTGCCCCCTGTTTTCTATTTTAAACTAAAATGGTCAAGCTACACAGTACTCTAGTAAACATTGATTGAAGGATGATCCTATGACTCCTGTTTAGAACAGTGATAGAGATTCAGGCACAGGATGGAAGTAGAAGACTCATGAGTCACAGCTCAGTGGTTGGTGCTGCTTTCCAGATTGTTCAGTTGGCATGGAGTCTGGGATCCCAGTTCCCCAAGGATTTGATGGTGATCACTTAGGGACATTTGACATAAACAGGAACTGGAGAGCATGAGTTAGTCATCTGTCTCTAAAGGGCACTAGAGTCCATTTAATTGTGACCCAGAGAAACTGTCTCTTAATTGGGGGACGTTTCTCAGAGGAAAAATTGGACTCCCAAAGCACTGTTCCCAGTGATCTGCATGAAACCTTGCTTTCTCCAGTAGAAAGCCTTATTTCAGGGGCAAATCTTGCAGACTCCATAGACATATATCATGAGTAAGTCCTAGAGCTAATCCCATGATTTCTATTTTCCTATATATTTCATTTATTTGCTTGCTGTAGAGGCTCAGTTTCCTCTTATTAGAGCCCATGGTTTAGAGCACACAGCTATACAATTGCTTTGTATAGCTGCAACCACCTCACATGCAAGGCATGGGAACTCTTTAATGTCCAAGAAAAAAAAAAATCCACATGCTGTGTTTCTCCCCTGAACACATTGTTTATTTATTTCACCGTGGATCCACTCTCTGTCTCCATATTTTTATCTGTTATGTGATTCCTGTTGAGCCATGGACAGAATCATCTATCCCTTTCATACGGCTTAAGCTTCTTGAAACTGACCCACATGGGTACAAGTCAATTTACTATTCATTATTTTATCAGTTAATAGTAACTTCAGTTGAATTATTGAATTTCAAGGTGATTTGGGGAACCCTGAACTTCTAGTTGGTGTAAAAGTGAGCTTAATCTAGTGGACTACCATTTAATCTGTCAATCAGTCATGTCTTTGGTCATGAAGAGGCAATACGATTTTAAGAGCTAGAACCTTTGTAATGACTCACACATTTTCTTTTCTGATGTGCTTGATTTTAAGGGTGCCAATTTCCATATGGAATAATTCCTAGCTTCCTTGAGGCATGCATATGCCTCATACATCTTGAGTCTTTTGGCCATCTCTGTCTGGCTCTGATACTTTATACAGTTCCACAGCTTTGGGTCAATGGATGGAGGGAACTAGGGTCTATATCCAGGCAGCATCTGGAGCCGTGTAAAGTGCTGCTGGGATAATGGCCCCCTTGTTCCATTTTGAGAAGTTCCTTCAGTTTTTGGCACTCACTAATTTTTTTTTCTTTTCCACGGAGCTAGAACAGACATCTCAATTTCTTCTACATCGTCTCCAAATTCAGCTCGTATTATTTGTCCTCATGCAGAGCTATTCTGAGCCTGTTCTGCACATGTGCGGTTCAAGAGCTACTGAGAATAAAAGCAGAATTCAGAGATGCTTTCTGGTGCCTCCCCCCCCCCCCACAATTCTCCTCTCCTCCGTTCTCTCCAATAATCATATCTTCTCAAGTTCAGTTTTCTGAATTCTCGGGGAGAGAGGATATAGTTTTGGTAGGGGATCAGAATATTTTTTTCCACATCAGTTCTCCCACATCGCTTAAACTATGTGTCACTCTACCTGGTCTCAGGCCAGTATGGAAACACCATGAAACTCCTTTTATGAACATAGAAGCAGCCTTAAGAATCTGTGTGTTCTATTTCCCCCTCTGGTGCCACCTACCTATTGCTTTATGTCCAGGGAATAGAGTTATCATAGAATTTCTTACTTATTTTCATCAAGTAGTCATATTTTCTTTTATAGTGTGTGTATGTACATGTACATATGTTTACATGTGTTCATGTGTGTAGTTGTGGGTGTATGAGTGCATATATGTGTTGTGTGTGGTTGTGTCATGTGTGCACTTGTATATGTGTATGGTACACAAATGTGTGTAGGTGTGTTTGTGTGGATGTGTGTGTTTGTATAGTAACTTGTGTGTGTTGTGCATGTGTTTATATGTTTATATATGCTTCTGTGTGTAGTTGTGTGTGCACATGTGTGGTGTGGTGTGTCATGGTGTGTGTGTGTATGGTGGTGTGTAGGACAGAGGATAAATTTGGGTGTCATATCTCAGGTGCTGACTAACTTATTTGAGACAGAAACTCTCATTGGCCTAGAACTTGCCACATAGGCTCACCTGGCTGGCCAGTAAGCCCCAGGCATCTGTCTGTCTTTGCCTCCTGGCAAGGGATCCCACGGGCATACTAGCATGGGCAGTATATTTTCTGTGATCTGTGGGGACTGAGGCCAAGCCCTCAGGCTTGGGAGGCAGGCACTCTGCTGAAGCTATTTACCAAGCTCCCATATTTTCTTGAAATCTAAATTGTGGTTCTACTTATGTCAGTACCATCCTGATTGCCTTCAGGGTTTCCAGGGTCCAAGGTATGGAGGACTCTGAACCAAGTCTCAGTGGGGAATTTCATTCCTATCTTATTAAATTTGGAGGAAATTGATGCAAACTTCATGACACATATAAGATAATGGTACATTGGCTCTGAGTTACATTAAGAATGCTACTAAAATTAACTTACGGCTTTTAAAATTAATTGAGCACATGAAGTAATCCATTTGGTATTAGCTACTTAATTTTAATAGAATAATATCTAGGCAAGTTGTAGCATGATTTCTAAATGGTATTAATAATAAAAACCCAGAGTCAAATATAGGGGTTAATGCTGAAGATCAGAGAAGAAGAGCACCAGCCACTACAGAGTTCTTTTACTTCTACTAATGCTCAGAACGAAGAGGTGATCTTGCCCTCAGTTTCCATCTCCAAACTGTACCTGTCTCCACCGAACCTCAGACTGCAATGAGCTTCTGTATCTTCTGCCTTATATTCCTCTCTCCATCCAGCCATATTGGTCCTGTCTCTACCTCCCTAGTGCTGAGATTAAAGGCATATGACTCCCAAATACTAGTATTGAAGGTGTGTGCCACCACTGTCTGGCCTTTAGTAATTAGCTCTACATTCTGATGTTCAGGCAAGCTTTATTTGTTTAAATACAAATCACATATCACTACATTTCCACTTTTTTGTCTAAAATAAAAAAGAAAGCTATAACTAATCTAAAAAACTTTATGCAATAAGCACAATAACATTATAAAATATATATAGGCAATAAGTACATCAACAATGTCTAGCCCTTTTGCATTTGACAAATTCAGAGAAAATACTTCATTTTATATCTTGTCTGAGTCAAACTATTGTATCTAATTTACTTTCTATCATAACTTTCATTATCCTCCAAAGCTATCTTTTGATATCTCTCAACCTTATATACATTACACCTTTTTAGTGAGTTTCTTTCTTGCGTCTGGTAAACAAGGAATTCTATAACTATCTAGTCATCAACTCCCTCAGAGACCTGGGAAGAAAATAACGTTAACTGAATAAGCACAGAGTGCAAGCAAGTGACTTCTAAATATGTGAGAAATAACAAAAATATCTGGCTGCCTGGATAGTCCCCCTAAGTTCTTTCTACAGTGGTGGAACATCATAAACTATCACTACAGTGAGTAGTACCTAAAAGAATCATTTCATTTCTTTCTTTTTTTTTTTTTTTTGGTTTTTCGAGACAGGGTTTCTCTGTGGCTTTGGAGCCTGTCCTGGAACTAGCTCTTGTAGACCAGGCTGGTCTCGAACTCACAGAGATCTGCCTGCCTCTGCCTCCCGAGTGCTGGGATTAAAGGCGTGCGCCACCACCACCCGGCTGTCATTTCATTTCTTTAAGGTTCCAAGAGAATCTTATAGAATGATGTTATCATTAGGTACATCAGTGCCTTGGACCTACCTTGTTCTTTGATTTTATCAGTGGCAAAAGGAATTGCAGGACACCATGTGATGCACGTGGGGGAGGAATCCTAATGATAGAGAAAATTCAGCACACAGACTCTAACTCTGAGCCATAGCTTTGCTGACATCATTTATGGATGAATATCATCAGTCTGGCCCTGATCAATTACTCAAATTGAAATTCTTCTTGTCAGTTTCCTCATCCGTGACAGATATGGGTAGACTTGAGGAGAGAAGGAAAAGAGAGATGAGAGAAGAGGAGAGGAGAGAAGAGAAGAGGAGAGGAGAGGAGAGGAGAGGAGAGGAGAGGAGAGGAGAGAAGAGAAAGCAATGGGCACAGCATTGAGTAGTGTTCATTCAGTCAGCAACAGTAGGAGCAACAGCTGGTGTCATCAATCACCTAAGCTGAACCTACACCTCCCATAAATCTCTTCCCTGTACTTCTCCAAGCTACACAATAGATTTAAATAGGATACTTGAAAGGCAAAGAGAAACAACAATCATTTTGTTGTTTATGCATACTGCTATTGGCTACTCATCTCATGGACATGAAGCAATAGAAGGGCCTACATCTGCTGGTCATCTGCAGGGCCCTTCCTCAGCTCACCTGGTTCCTGGGCCTTGTGAGTGTTTAGTTCCAGATGAGAGCCCCCCACTTCTTCACTACAGCTGAACCACCAAGTTCAGAGATATGAGAATTGACCTCATTGGTAGCTTCACCAAGGTTGCAACTTTGATTTGTGGTCTCCAGGATGCTCTAGATCACCATGCTTTAAATCTAGCTTCCCTTTCTACCAGCCTACTCCATGGCTTCAAATGCTAGCTTCAGACAGAAAGACAGTAGATGTATAGATATTAAACCAGATTTCACAAGCATTTTCAGCCAAAGTCCTTTAAAAAAAGCAACCCCCAACACCAGTGCTTTCACACATGTGCACAGGAATGATCACACATGTGCACACATGAACACCTGAGTATCTACACAATACAAATCTACAAGTGCACATACATGCATATGAGCACAAGGAACATGCTATACATCCTCACATATACATACCCAGTGTCCCACTTTCCATATTGAATACTAAGTGCTTCAAACAACAATTGAGAATAATTCAACTTGTCAATACATGAACTAGGTTTTAAATTCCCTCTTCAATGGCTTGATAGTAGGAAAGGCTGTGAACATGGTGCTTTGATGGCTTTGAAAATAACTTGGTGGTATCAAGGAATTTGACTAAAACTGCCCCTTTTATAACAATAACAGTAACACTAACAACAGATTCTTCTCTCTATTGTATTAGATGTAATAGCAAATATTTCATAAGAACCACATGAGGCAAATGACATGTTTTTTTTTTCTCATTTTACAATAGGAGGTTATAAGGCTACACAGAAGTAACAATGAACACATGTCATGATAGGTCCTGGTCCAGAGTCTGCGCCCTGATTACACTGTACCCTGTTTCTGATGCCAGGGCTTCTGTGACATTCCATCATAAGTGAAGCAAGTGAACAACACTGAACATGAAACAGGCGAAT
This sequence comes from Arvicola amphibius, assembly GCF_903992535.2. Lineage (NCBI taxonomy): Eukaryota > Metazoa > Chordata > Mammalia > Rodentia > Cricetidae > Arvicola > Arvicola amphibius. The sequence continues at coordinate 41,306,020 of NC_052063.2, forward strand.
ACTTATTCTTAAAGTGGTGCCAGGAAATAGGGGCGAAGTCTCTTGACATTCTGCTTGACCGGGGAGTTCTTAGACTTTGGATGTGGCTTATCCCCCAAATGCACACATGCTGAGGTCTTGATCCCCAATAGAACAATGTTCAGAAGTAGGGATCAGGAGGAGTGACTGGATCATAAGGGTTAACTTTATCAGTGGGTGGTAGATTGATGGGTCCATAAATTTTATGGGCTATTGAAGGGTGATAGAAACACAGAGATGGAACCCAGCAGAAAGCGGTGGGTGTTGGAGGTTGTGCCTTGGGGGCTCTATCTAGGTCTTGTATTCTCTTTGCTTCTGAGCTGATCTAAGGAGAGATGCTATGCTCAACACCACCATGGTATTCTACCTTGCCATCATCCTGAAAGCAATGGAGTCAGAGACCCTAAGATGACATCTCCAAAACCATGAGCCTAATAACTCTTTCCTACCTCCATTCCTCTCAGGTATTTTTTCAAAGTGATGAAGGGGGCCAGCTGATATAGATGTGACAACGAGTTTTTAAGTTGATTTCTTCTAAAAGATCAATCATGTTCTTTCTTCAGCAAGGTTGGCATTTGCTTTTCATTTCTTTGTTACTGTGTCCACACTCCTTTCTCCCCATTGCCACTCTCCACCTACAGCTTTCTTCTTTTCTGAGATTTTTTTTTCTTGCCAGCACTCCAGGCTGGCAATATTTTAGTAGCAGATTGTTACAAGCTATTTCACTAAAAATAATCTGAGTCACGTTACTGGCAGAAGTGTTAGCTTTGGAGGAACACCAATTGTTCAGAGCCTGGAAAGTGCTTTGCTTGTTCCATCCTGGGTTGTCAAGTGGCATAAATCCTTGAGACTGGATTGGGTGGTGGAGGTACATAGACTTATGGGAAGAAATGGCTGATTCCTGGGTCTCTGCCAACACCAAAGTGTGGACTATGGAAAAATCGTTTGGCAGGCAAGTAAGTCTAGTGGACCTTAAAAGTGACATCCCTCTGTTTGACAACTCACTCGGCTCTGCTGACCTTTAAGAGTTCAAGGTCCCCAGAGGGCTTTCTCTGCTGCCATTACTGTCTCTGCTTGAGTGAATCCACCAAGTTGGGTAGCCTAGGGTTCAAGACTGTGAGACCTGGGACAGGCTGTCTGGCTTTGAGTTTGGCTTTAAGGCTCCTCATCAGGGGACTTTCAAAACCTTCTGCCTTGGTGCTCGTCTAGATAAAAGAAAATCATTGATTATGTTTGCCTCATATTTTTATTAGGAAGATTAAATAAAAGTAAAGTTCTGAGTGACAAAATAGATGTTTTCAAGTATTTATTAGGTAAACTTGGAATTATACCTGGTGTTGAATTTTCTTTGGATTCCATACTCAAATAACCACCAACTTATCTCTACAGTATGACACAAAAATGTCCAAAATGCAACCCAGCTTCCTTCTCAAGCCTCCTCTTCTTCTGATGCTCACCACATCAGGGCCTCTGCCCCTTCTCATCTAGAAACAGAGGAGTCATTTTCACCCCGTTGAACTTCACCAGATCTCTCCCTATCCTTTAGATCCACGATTCTGTCTCCTCAATATCCTTGAGATTCTCTGCTTTCTCTCTTATCAACTTTGCTACTACTGATTGGCAAAGCCATGCCACAATAGTGCTCTGGCTTTCTACTTATGGATATCTCCAATTGACTCCCAAAACTATGGGAGAAAGAAATTTCAGAATCATTTGAGTTTCTTCTCTCTCTCTCCATGTCTCTGTATGTCCCCCCCCCCCTCTCTCTCTCTCTCTGTGTGTGTGTGTGTGTGTGTGTGTGTGTGTGTGTGATCTACTCAATGGCATTCACTTCAAGAAACTTTCTGGGTGGTTAGGTTTAACAACCGTCATAGCACAACCAAGGATCTCGTTGGAAGAGAGTCTCAGTGAGTGCTTGTCTACATCTGGTTAACCTGTGGCCATGTCTGTGGGGGTTATCTTAATTACATTATCTGGTATGGGAAGACCCAGCACACTATGTTCAACACCATTTCCTAGTCAAGGGATCATGAATGGTACAAGAGTAGAGAAACTGTACTGAGCACAAGCACGAATGTGTGACTTCTCTGCTTTGTACTGAGCACAAGGAAGCACAAGCACAAATGTGTGACTTCTCTGCTTTTGACTGTGGATTTGACTAGCCACCTCAAGTCCTGACCACTGTGACTTTCCTGCCATGATAGACTATAATCTGGCATTTTAATTTGAACAAGCCCCTTCCTGCCCTAAGCTGCTTTTTAGGAGAGTATTTTATCACAGAGACAGAAATAAAGCCAGGACAGTCTCGCAAGAATGTCTGTTGTTCCCCATCTGTAAAGTTTCGTATCCATATGGCTTCGAGTTTAAAGTCTGCTTCTCTCTACCCCAGTCCTCACTCTTGATTGTCTTCATTTTAGAAACAGAGAGAAGTTGTTTTCTCGTTTTAGGTCAGCGGTTCTCACCCTTCCTAACGCTGCAACCCTTTAACACAGTTCCTCATGTTGTGCTGACCTAAACCACAAAAATATTTTATTGCCACTTCATACCTGCTATTTTGATACTTAGGAATTGTAATGTAAATATATGGCATGCAGGATATCTGATTGAGAACCCCCTCAATGGGGTTGGGCCCCACAAGTTGAGAACCAATATTATGCTCTCCCTTCTTGCCAGCAGTCCTGTGCCTTGCCACCTTCAGCTCCTCACTGCCACCTGCCTCTGAAGTGCAGCTCTGATCCAGTCAGACACTTAGAACATACCTTACTTATTTTCTGTTACTTCTAACAACCATACTTAACATCTTCACTTACTGGCTTTCTTCCTACTAGACTCTCTGATTGGCAAAGGTAACTAGTTTGCTATTGTATTTGTGCTTTAAGGAAATAGTCCAGTAAGTACCTGCTAAATTGTTGTTTAATGAATGAGCCAGTGTAGATATGGCTTTGTTAATGACGTCACTCATACCTCTGATAATGTCTGTGGACAAATACAAGAAACAAATTAATCAGCTGACTTTATTCTGGTCCTAAACCCAGTAGTTTTGTAAAACAAAAACACTTCTGGATTCATGGATCCCAGATTTCTGGAATTGTTTATATTTGGAAATAGAAAGCATCTTTTGTCCAATTGTCTTGGCACCAATTGGAACCATGCTTAAGACTCCTGAAAATATTTATTTGTTTTGAATCCATTTTTCTAACACTTTCTCGTAACTTACAAGGCAGAGTTCTTTTCAGACTGTTCATAGACATCCTCCCCAAGGTGTGCCTCTACTCCTGTCTGACACAGAACATGAAGAGCAATCAAGTTTCAGTGTGACTTTATACATCATCTTTGTCCCTCAGTGCCTACAACAAGGCATAAGTCTTTGTAATAGATCATTTTTTTTCATTAGTCCTCAGTGGCTCAATTACCAGAAAAGCACAATAAAACCCCAAGAAAAAGAAAGGAAAAAAAAAAAAGAACGTCTGTTCAAAGGACACATGCACATCCTCAAGAAGTTCCAGTGTTCCTTGATAAAACAGGCTATCTCAAGTGGATCCAAAATTTTATCCAGCTGTTTCAGGAAAGCACCACGAAAGGGAAGCAGAATTTCCCTTACTTTCAATCATCAACAAGGTTAATGCATTGGTTCTCAAGCTGAGGGCTGTGACACTTCTGGGAATCTTATACTGAATATTCTACATATCAGACATTTACATTACAGTTCACAACAGTAGCAAGATTACAGTTCTGATGTAGCAACAAAAATAATTTTATGGTCGGGGCTCACTACAACATGAAGGACTATATTAAAATGTCACAGTGTTAGGAAGATTGAGAACCAGAAGTCTAATGTTTATTGTTATCTAGTATATAATGGAAAGGTACAGCAATGGGTTTACGTTGTTTGTATTCAGGGTATACATTCGAAAGATCAAAATGAAAAATAAAAAGTTGAATATGAATATCTATCTCAAATGCTTAATCATTTCACGTTTAGTTTGTTTTCAATAAGAGGAACTTTTCTTTGAATTTAAACCACGGTTTTCTCACGTATGCAGCTTATATGTTACATTTTCTTCCCTCTACTGAACGTGGGAATGGAGTGTAGGAAAAGGCAATCATTTTCCTGATCAGCTGGCTGCACATCCCTGCTTGGCTTAATCTATAAGTTCTTCCAAGAATTTCAAGCCACGTGTAAGAGCACTTCCACCCTGCATGCTGAGTTCAACAAGATCCATAGGGTTAGTGGACCTGCAGCCACAGGAGAGCCTGGGATTGCCCAAGATGCCCGGTTAACTCAGCTTTCGAGCTGCCGAAGTCAAGAATATACACTATCGTTTTACACCTTCTCTTCAGTAGCAGTTTATGCTTTTCCTCCAAATCCCCCATTCTCTGTATAGTGTTTCATTTTTACCAAATTTAAATAGTGCCATGAGTAAGAATAAGGCTATGGTCTAAATATTAGCATGTAATTTAATGTTTAAATTAATGTTTAATTTAATAGTTTAAGATTTGCAAAATCCTTATTTAAGTTTATTCCATATTTGAGTATGCATTGAGCAGAAAATTGGAATAAGGTAGCAAGATACATATTTATGTAGTTTATTTGATTATTTATCATATATATATATATATATGGTATGTCTATGTATGTGTGCACACATAAAAACCTGTTTTTTGCATTAAATATATTTATAGTAAAAGCTAGATATTCACATGTTGGAATTAATTTCTTTAACAAATCTCTGATACTAAGTTTCGTCTGTGTTCAAATCAAAAATATAGAAAAAAAGATCAGCCTACTAAATACACATACTTTTACAAAGTAATTAAATAAAATGAAAAATTCTATTGAAATGTTATGTTCCCTTTAGTGCCCCTTAACTGGCTCTAAACATCAGGTTTGCATTGCTGAGTGACTAAAGGTTCTACCTGCACTATTAGGAGAGAGAAGGAGCAGATAATTTTCTTCACCCACGTAGAAAATCTCAGAAGGAAGTGGAGCAGTAGCTATACTCTTAGCTTAGGATTTTCTGCTCCATTAAAGTCCCACTTCTGGGGAGAGGTGCTTTGTTCTGCCTAGCTATGGTGCTTGCTGCTTAGCGGTCTGCACAGTTGCACTGGGTCAGGGTCTTTACAGAGGCTCCTTGAGACAGAATACCCTGAGGAAATTCGGCTTCCACTGCTGTCAATCATTTCTCCCTGGTATTGATTAAAGAGCGAAACATCTGCATCTTCCCTGTCAGTGCCGGTTCGGCTGTCATCTCTCCTGGGGGAGAGGCACGGTCGGCTGGCTTTTTGACTGCACCTTTAAAGCTGCCTTTGTATTTCCAGCTCCTTCTCTGTTTCTCAGAGCCTTGTTCTCTAGCAAAAGTGAAAATTCCCATCTCATTTCAAAAGCGCCTGTCAGCAATAGCTTGACTTTTATGAACGAGTCCTGGTAGAACCCACTAATGAACGATAGAGTCAAGCGGACAAACCATGTTGTAGAGAACATGGTAAGCCAGTTTGGGTACGGACTTTGGTTGAGGGAGGATGTGAGAAAGAAAATTCATTTTTGTAGCCTAATAAACTCTAGTCATGCTTTTTAAAACCATCATCCAATTTTACCCAACATCTAGACTTTCCCCAGAGGACAAATGGGCTTGTCATCTGTAATGATGTAGACAGTTCCCTTCAGGTGGCCCTTCTGCTCACTGCAATGAGAACCCACAAAGGTCTCCCCAAATCTATCAGGAAATGCTGCTGCTCTGGTGGCTGCAGAATTGTCCACAGATTCCTTTTGATTTTATTTGCAGGTGTGGGATTTGACTTTGAAGAATTTCTTTTGAAGTTTGCGGTACAGTCCTTTGCACCACAGTAAGCCACGGTTGGGTTTCAGACACTAACTATGAAGAAATCTTGTCTACGACTGCAGCATCCCCATTCCAAAGGGGGTATTTGGACTCAATGTCTTTTCCTTATTTTTTTTTTTAAGGCAGGGGCTCATGGATTCCAGGCTGACCTAGAGCTTGTTATGTGGCTGGAGATGACCTTGAACATCTGGATCTTTCCATTTCCCCCTCCCAAGAGGCGGAATTACAGTTGTGTTTGAACACAGTGGTTTCATGCAGTTCTGAGGACCAAACCTAGGACGTTGTGCATGCTAGGCTAGCATTCCACCAACCGAGTTACATCCCCAGCTATCAATGAACCGTCACAGTTAGCTTTTTTGGACTTCATCTCCACCCCTCCCCCCCGCCAAGTCCTTTGAACTAAATACAATTTTTATAAATAAGCCTCTGATTGTAGAGACGCCTATAAAGACATTGCCTTTATAGCAATTCTCACTGCTAAAATCACTTTCGAAATTTCAATAATGATAGTCAGAGATGTGCAGATTAGATGACCACGCATGCAAGACCATTTAGTCTTAAGTATCAAAAAGAAACTGTTTTCCATTATGCAGTTCCTAAGCCTCCATCTTCCTGACAAAATTTTGTTTTTCTCAATTTTGTTTGTTTTGTCCTCAACTTTGTTTTTCTGTCCTCCGTGGCTCATGGATTGTTCTAGAATAGGGGACATTTGTTAGCTTCAGACTGGTCAGAACCTGGTCCATCACTATTGTTAGACAGAGATCCAGCACTTGGCATTCTCTCTGGAAATGATTCTGGTTTAGCTGGCTCCAACACAGGTCTACTGCTGTTTGAGTTGGGTTTGGTCACACAGCGCCTCTTAGGCCCTTCTCCATATTGATGCAGACATGTAACCAAATAAGTCTCGTTAAGACTGTAAACTGTTTCTCAGATGCTTTGGAAGAGATGGTACTCACTGGGAGCTATATCTAAAGATGAAGAAATGTATCTTTGGAGCCTGCTATAACCATCCTCCTGTCACCAGAGGGACATGTTTCTGAAAACAAAACAACTGTAATTAAATAGTTGCTTTTCACCAAGCTCAAAGTGATGCCCGGGACCTTAAACTATTGCCAATGTCCTGTGAGTGTGAGCTCTCAGTATTCAAAGGGTGCTGGGGATTATTTCATGCAGCGTCTAAAGCTCTTCCGTTAAACAGATGCTGAATAACCCTCAAGGGTTTTGAGGACCTAGTCCCATTCCTGGGTAAACAAACGAATTGCTTTTCTCAGGGCAGAGGGGTAAGAATAGTGTTTTAGGTCAGGTTTCCAAGGGCTGACAACTACAATGGTTCATTAAATAATTAGCTGATTTCCCCCATGTTGCATTAATAAAATCAATACACTGTCAGAAACTATGAGGTATCAAAGATGAGCCAGAGCCAAGCAGAACAAGACTGGACTGACTGACTAAAGAACTCAGCCAGTGAATGAACGAAATATTCCCATTTCTCCAGCAGGTAAGGACTCAGGCTTGGTGAGCTGGCCCCTTGGATTTATTGTTTATAGATTTATAACAGAAAAGCACAGGAGAGAGGGAGTGAAACCTACTCTCGGACTCCTATTTGATCAGCCTGTGACGGTACACGGTGCCCTCAGCCTCAAAAGAACATGGTAAGCATGCACCTTTCAACTCTTTTTCTTGGTTTCTGTCTATTTAATTTTTAAACAACTTTTCAGACCATTTTACTTCGCTGAACTGTTTAAATTTCAAAATAGATTTAATTATCAATCATTTAAAGAAATAATGTTCAAAATGGGAGAGAGGGGACAAAGTAGATATTTTTCAAGTTCTTGAGAGGTTTATATTTTGAGACAGCTCCCACTGACCTCCAACATTCTCATCCCCTCCTCTGTTTATAATGCTGTACTAAATCAATAGTTTCTTTCAAGCCAGCCGCTGGGAGGTGTTGGGATCTCATAGTGAGTCACCAATCACATTGTTGGTGAATAAGAGCGATTAATTCACCAAAAGTTTAACACGCCCAGGTGGTCTACACGGAAAAGCAGGCTGAGAACACTGGGTCAGAGAGAGTGCTGTGACACCAGCCTGGGTACAGAGAGCGTGAAGCTGACCTGGGCTGCAGGGAGAAACTTTGCCTCGCAAAACTAGATTGGATCGAACCACACCAAGCCAAATTCAAAGCAGCCACAAAACTAATTAACAATAAAAAACAATAACCTGTTAGAAAAATTTTAAATTTTTCTCAGGTTGGAAGTATAGTTCAATGGATAGACATGTGTTTAGCAGGAATAAGTCCTGAGGGTTTAATCTGAGGTGCTCACATGCATGTACACACACACACACACACACACACACACACCATCATCATCACCATCATCATCATTGTCTTCGTCCAGAGTTGCACAGCTACATAACAGCTGAACTGGGATTCGAACACTGGTCAGCCTGATGACACAGCCTCTTGACTCTACAACTAGAGCTTCTTCAAGCACTCTAAACCTCAATGTGATGGCCACTATCACCTATAGTCTTATTTTTAAGTGACTTGTATTTATGAGCTGACTCATTATTAGAGCATAATCCCACAGGGGCATTCTATCTTCCTTACCAAGACACACACAAAAAAGAAAATGATCTCGTGTTTTCAATTACGTTATGCGTTCATTATGTTTTCTTACATCTTTGTGCAATGTGTGCATGTTCATAGACATTTCTGTCATCAATGAAAATGGCAGCTTCAGGGTCATTGTTAAAGAATATCCCCATTCTGGGAGGTGCTGGTGTGTGCCTTTAATACCAGCACTTGGGAGGCAGAGATAGGTGAATTTCTGTGAGTTTAGAGACCAGCCTGGTCTACCGAGCAAGTTCTAGGAGAGGCTCCAAAGCTACAGAGAAACCCTGTCTCTAAAGACTCAAAAAAAGGAAAAAATGTTGGAAAGAATAGCTCCATCTATAAAAGGCAGGAAGCATGAGGGGATATATTTATTACAGGTGGGAAAATTCGATTTTTGGAATGAAATCCTTTTTTGTTTTGTTTGTTTGCTTGCTTTTTGGTTTTTTTTTTTTTGTTGTTGTTGTTGTTTTGTTTTCTGCAACAGGATTTCTTGGTGTAACAGTCCTGGCTGTCCTGGCTGTACTGGCACTCTGTAGACCAGACTGGCCTCGGACTCACAGAGATCTCTCTACCTCTGCTTCCTGAGTACTAGGATTAAAGGCATGCACTACCACCACCCAGCTGGAATTAAATCTTATTATCAGGACCCAGATATGATCCTGTGTTTTGATAATCACCATGGGTTAAGACCTAGAAATTGCCCTGGATAATCTACCCAAGTATCCTGCTTTTAGGTAGTGCCCACAGGTGGGAAAGATCACTCAGTTCCGTCCATCTTTCGAGTCAACTGTGAAATAAGTGGTTTAAACTTGGAAGCCTTTGGAAGGGTTTAACCTTGCATTAGTAGGAGGCAATACGCACATGTTCCCTCTGGCTCTGGTGTGTGTCTTCCATAGCTAGAGTACCCTGTCAGCCAGAACACATGGGCCTGGCTTTGTTCAGGCTCAGAACAGTGAAGCGCTGTATGTTTAAGGGATTTCTGGGGTTTTTTGTTTTGTTTTGTTTTTCGGTACCTGTGTGAGGGTTGTGTTCTACAGCAGGTACATGACAGACTGGATAATGAACTCAAATGTATTAAGAGTTATTGAAAAATAAGTGTTTGACACTGGTGGTTTTCAATCGATAATCCAGTCAATTGTAAATAAAACACTGGAAAAGAAATAAATAAACGGTGTTTAGTTTCAGCAGAAGTACAAAATGCGTAAACACACAAAGCTCAGAAATTTGAAACGTGTGACTCTAAAGCAGCAGGTTCTCAACCTGTGGCTCACAACCCCTTTGAGGGCTGAACAACCCTTTCACAGAGGTAGCCTAAGACCCCCCAGAAAGCAGGTATTTTCATTACCATTCATCACAGTGGCAACATGACAGTTAATGTGGTGGCAACGAAAATGATTTCATGACTGGGGGTCACCACCATATGAGGAACTGCATTAAAGGGTCCCGGCACTAGGAAGGCTGAGAACCACTGCTCTCAAGGAAGTGAAGAGCTGTCTTCACAACATTTAGTGTGCCTGCAGCCTTCTGAGGTGTGAACCAGCATTTTCTGGGAGTCCTTAAGAGGCCAGTCTGCACCAGGCACAGGATCACGGACATATTTTCTCATAATGTAAAAAAAAAAAGAAAGAAGAAGAAAGCCCGGATTCAACAGTGCTCCGTTATCCAAGGTCATTCAGCCACCCGCGGCAACCCGAGAATTCCTGCCGCCTCTGCTGACTGCAGCAGGCTCTCTCATTTTATCATCCCACATCCTTTTATGGGACGATTTAGATGCTAACTAGGGATGGAATAAACGGTCTCTGGAAATTCTTTCCATCGCCTCCAGTCTACTCTCCCTTCTGCGGCCTCAGTTTCGCACGCAGCACCGTTGTTCAGCAATTTGCATACACAAAACGAAACGAAAGAAAAGCCTGGCATTCACAGCAGTGCAGCTTAATAAATCCCATGTCGCTTCGCAATTCAGTTCCCCTCACTCTTACCGGGGCACAAACTCTCCTTGAGAAGGTGACTTTGAAATCATCCGCTACAGGCCGAGTGTGACTTGGCCTCTGTCAACTCCTCTTACTTTTATTTGAGACCCCTGGGCTGCTGCCTACAGACCAGTCCCACTGACATGAAGCTTTTTCCGTAGCGCAGCCGTTCTCTGTTATATTTTAGAACTGTTCTAGCAGAGTTAGATAGGAACTGTTACGGAGGGAAGAGAAAAGGCCAACGCATCTGAAAGGCATTCTTGGCTAGATTGCTCATTAAGGACCCCCTGGAGGAAACTTCCCATCTACGGCAGCCACTGGGTACATAAAAGTCAATCTTAGCGCTTTGACCTCAGTGTGGTCTCATTAATGAGCTTAAACGCACCTTTCCCATGAGGCTCAAAGATGCCTAAAGACCTAGAAATGCTACGGGCTCTTCTGAGCGAACCAAACAGATGGCCCTAAGAGTAGTAATTGGTGTGCATGTGTCATTCTGAGCCTGATTTGAAGATGGTTCTGGGAGAGAAGGTAGTGCCCTCCGTGGATGTCTGAGGAGGAATTTACTCAATAGTGGAGGAAGGAAATGACTGAAAGAGGTGTCCAAGCAAATAACGGAGTGGAAACGTGGGAGGAGTGTGACCAGCACCACTCAACACACTCTACTAAAACAGGAGTCATGGGGTGAGGAACAAGCCCCAGAGTAAGCATGGCTCTGGATTCAGGAGGCACGGGACACATGGGTTTGGTTTTATCTTGGATTTGGCAGGTGTTGTTCGTCTCTGTTTCCCAAGGTGAGGAGGAAGTGAACCTCACTGAGAGCAAAGAACCATGATATAGGGGCTATTAGGATATTCAGTTCTTCTTTTATGCTTCCTGGCTATAGCACGTGCCATCAATTGCCATAATTAATGCTACATTTTGTTTGACAAATGGCCTGCCCTTGGCTACTACTCCTATTTTATAATTATCCTTTGTTTAAATTCTTTCTTTTATTTTTCAGATTATAATATAATAACATCCTTTCCCCCTTCCCTTCTCTCCCTCCAAGCCTTCCCATATGCCCCCTCCTCACTCTCTTTCAAATTTGTAATCATCTTTCATTAATTATTGTTACACCACACACACACACACACACACACATCACACACACACACACACACACACACACACACACAGGTTCCCAAATATAACTGTTCAGTCTGTATACTGTTACAAGTATGTGTGTTTCCTGGACTGACCATTTGGTATTGGATAATCAATTGGTGTGCTCCTCCAAGACTATCTCTACTAAGAAAAGTATCTCTACTAAGTTCAACATTCCTTAGTTGCCTGTAGTTCCTTGTGTAGGGTTGAGGCCCCGTGGTCTTTTCCCCATTCATCTTAGCATGTCTGTCATTTGTCCTTGATTAACTCATGTTTAGAGAGTCACATTAGCGATATTTTATGTGTATAGCTTCTGATGTTACTATGAGAAACAATCTCACAGCACACTCCATGATTCTCTGGCTCTTACGAACTTACTGCCCCCTGTTCTGCAATGACCCCTGAGCCTGGGTGCGAGAGGTGTTTGTAGTTGTCTATGAATGTGGTTCTGGAAGCAAATGAGGCAAAACCATGAGCTGCTTCTCAGCAAGCACAGAGGAAGCAGGTCGAGCAATCCAGGGCACTTCACGCTCATGGAAGGGTCACGATGAAGGGAAAGGACACCGAGAGATGAAGACACAGGGGCATTTTTCCTGTCTTATTACCAGTCAAGACCTGATTGGAGGTTTTTGTTTTGCCCCCTGCAATTTTCTCCCAAGCCTAGTCAGCCTTGGAGCTGACTAGTGAAAGCAGGTAGTGAAGAGATGCCATAGAACTTCTGGTGCCTTCAAATCTCTCTAATTACCCTGGGAAATCCAAGAGGTATCTCACCTGAGTGCCTGTCTTGGCGTCTGGGCATCTACCTGTCAGGAACTGTGTTCACTGCTTTTCTTTGTAACTGTGAGGCTGCCAATAGGCTGGTAAGGTCCAGCAGGTGCTGCTCGTGTCTGTTGATGTTGCTCTGATTTTCAATCTTCTTCCAGCCCACTGTAGGCACAAAAGACTTCCCCATGATCTCTACCCCATGGTCCACTGTACTTTTTCCACACCCCCAATGGAGATAGTATTTCAATATGATCAAAAGCATAGGTTATAAACACAGAGAAGTTTGCTTTAGAATCCACAATCTGCTGTTAATTAACCTCACGGCCAAAGGAAGTGATACATTTCCTCTAAACCCCAGCATCCTCACCTATTGTGTGGAAAGATAATGATTCATAGAGTAGGTGTGATGATCAGGTCAGGAATCAGGAAGAGCTCAATAAATGTGCATTACCACTATTATTACTACTCTAGGTTACCAAGGTTACAAAGATGCTTTGCGCTTCCATTGTATAAAATTATTTTGCTAAAACAGCTCTTTAAATACTCTGTTCACAGTCCCCATACCAAAGAAACTGAGTGGGAACTGATCTGAAGGGTTATGGTGTAGCGCAGAGGATCCCTCTCTCCTGCTATCTCTTAATGTTCCCTCCTCCTAGCAGCTGTTTCTTAGAGACACTGTGGATGCTTCATAGCAATAGATTCTGCATACCCTCCCACAGATCCTCACTCATGAATGAAGCTATATCTCTGAGATGATACAAGGGAGATGCTAGCATGTCTGAACACAGGCATGAATGAAGCTAATATCTCTGAGATACAAGGAAGAGGCTAGCAAGTCTAAACACAGGCATGAATGAAGCTAATATCTCTGAGATACAAGGAAGAGGATAGCATGTCTGAACACAGGCATGAATGAAGCTAATATCACTGACATATAAGGAAGGGTATAACAATGGCTAAATTCTATGTGAGAACTTAAAGGAAATAATATAAGAGAAAAATTTAGTCTCCCAAGAAAGGAAGAAAGCCAAAATTTGACATAGAGAATACATCTTGTAAATCAGAGGTTATATCTTAATTTATATTGACACACAGAAAGACTAGCACATGGGAGCCAAACCCAAACAACATCCAACCAACCAATTCACCAACCAACCAAACAACAAACAAACACATCTCCATTGCATTTGGAATAGGATCTTCTAAGAAGCCTTGTGTGTTTGGAAAATAGTAGCAGGGATGCAGGAAAGTATTTTATGCACTATCCAGTTTGCAATTATCCCCTCGTTTATGCCCTTCAGTAAGAGAAAAAAACCAACAACAAAGCAATCTACTCAGTAATGAAGGCATAGTCCATTATAGTTATCCTGTTCTTTTGGGGAAAAATTATACGGCAGCTCTGTTCACTGCATGTGGTAAACCAAATTGCTTCAAGTACAAAGTACAAAGAAGACAGACACTAAAATTGAAATCTTCCTGCCTCTTGCACCTAGAGGCATATGCTACAGCTAGAATGTGTGTGCTAAGAAGGCAATAAGAAGAATAACAGCAACACCAAATGCACAGAATGAACTTGCTTAGACAACTGATTCTGAGGGGCAGCAATTTTCACGCTCCATCTGCTTGGAGAAATTTCATGTTAATCAGGCCTATAAAAGGGTGTGGGCACAAGGTTCCATTCTGTTAAAGCCATAAAGACTTTGGTACAGTGATACACCATTTATCTGTTGAGTCTGCTTTTTATTTTATTATTATTTTACTTCCAAAGAGCCACTTCAGCCCCCAGGAAGTTTGCTAACTAAGCCCTCTGGGAAACTGGTGAATGAGAGCAGGCTACTGGGTACTATACCAAACACCAATCAAGAAGTAACTCACTCAACATGAAATATTCATATTGGGAAATTTGACTTTTTAATTTAGATGTCAATTGAGTACTAACCCTTATCACTCTGCTGAAGAGGTCCCGGAAATACATTCACAGGAGAATTAAATAGAATCAGCTTACCTGATTTTAATAATTGGCTTTGAGGGTCATACTCCAAAATATTCTGTAATTGCTTAGATGATATAAAATTCTCATGTGACTTCTATTTCTTTGGCCTTGAAAACAGTGCTACTTAGACTTCTTGCTCTATTTTATATTTCAATGCTTAATGGATCATGTGACTTAGATTAATATCCAATTTGTTGGGAAGCAGAAAACAGTATAGAAGCAAAGTCACCTCCTTATGATTCAATGCTAATAGTATTGATTTTGAAACACTGATGAAAACAAAAGCTTTGGATTCAGATGGTCACACTATAGTGTTCAGGCCAGCTCTGCCCAGTGCTTGCTTTATATCTGTGGGATAGACCATTAACCATCTCAAAACTTCGATGCCCTGCTCGGTATAATGCAAGAGTCCTTTCTTCACAAGATTGCAAGACTGTGCTCCATTACCAGGTCATGGCGAGGAGGTGAATGGCAGCTTTTGACATTGTTATTAAGTGTGTTAGTTTAATTTCATGTATTCGGTTATTTCAGGGAAGAATTGATTGACTTGACTGTTGTCATATCCCAGAAGACCTAAATCTAAACAGTGCAGCCCTGGCTTGTTTAGGGAAAACACCTTAGGTTCAGTATATTTCTTGTGCGGCACACATTATCAAGCACTAAAAATGGCCAAGGACAGGGGACCTCTATAGAAGATTTTATACCAAACATGCACTGTTTCAGTGAGAGGGCCCACTTGTTCTTCCTAGCCACCCAGCTAGCTTAGCCCTGAAATAACCACACAGAAACTGTGCTCATTAAATCACTGCTTGGCCTACTAGCTCTAACATCTTGGCTAACTCTTACACCTTGATTTAGCCCATTTCTATTAATCTATATATCACCACATGGCAGTGGCTTACCAGGAAAGATTCAACATGTTTGATTATGGTGGCTCCATGGTCTCTCTCTCTCTCTCTCTCTCTCTCTCTCTCTCTCTCTCCCTCTCTCTCTCTCTCTCTCTCTCTTTCTCTCTTTCTCCCAGCATTCAGTTCTGTTTTCCCTGCCTACCTAAGTTCTGCCCTATCAACTAGGCCAAGGCAGTTTTTTTATTCTTTAGCCAATAAAAGCAACACACAAACAGAAGGAACTCCTACACCATAATGCACTGTAGGCTCATGTCATTTCTGGTTAGAATTCTTCTATGTTATTCCGAATAATTAAGTGAAAGACGGAGTTGATTTTTTTCTTTGATGCCTCCTATGTGCCAGGTGCTGTGCTAAGCACATCTAATGACTCTATGCTCCAGGTATCATCCTCAGTTTATTTTTGTATTCATGTATTTTCTTGTGTGTGGGTGTATGTGTTTGTGTGTACGTGGGCCTAAGTGTGTGCAGGTAGACATGCACATGTGTGTGCATGCTTCAGGATGCTAGATGTTGATATTGAGAAGAGGTCTCTAATTGAAGCTGGAGTTCCGTTCTTTTTGCCTAGCTAACCAGCCAGCCTTGGGATTCCTTCTGTGTCCTAAGCACCAGGAATCCAGGCAGTGTGCCACATCTCTCCAGCTTTTATTTTTTTATGCAGTTTTTGAAGAGTCAAACTCTGCACCTCAAGTTTGCATATCAAGGGCATTATTCTCCTCAGCTCACTTTTTTTTTCTTAGCCTAGGCTAAATGAAACTCAGTATGTAGCCCAAGCTAACCCCAAATTCTCAATGCTCCCCTCCCTCACTTCAGTTTCCAAAATGCTGAGGTGTGTGTCACCTCTATCTGTCTCTCTCCTTGTTTTAGAGATGAGATCACCAGGGTTTGGATAATTACTCTTGTCTGAAGTCTCCACTTTGTGGAGGAAGTGGTGGTTTAGGTAGGCCTTACATCTTCTGTTAGGACATACCTTGCTTTCTTACATGGGGAGCAGAGATGTCTGCAGTATAAGCAAGGTTCACAGGAGAATTGTCTATCACCATCTAAGGGAGGAAATTCCATCCCAAACTAGAGAGATGCAGGTAGCATATTCCCCTGGGGATAATCAGGAGGTAAAGAGACAGGTGGTGAAGATTTGGGGGACCCCTGCTGCTTCCATGATATTACAATTAGAGTCTGAGGAGAAAACAAAGCTGCTGTTTGGTGCACATCCTAGAAGTTGAAGGTAAAGGGTGGATGGAGGCCCAGAACCTAAAACTACTTCCTGTGAGCTGACCTCCTGATTTGCAGTAGGCATCTCCACTGGCCTGGGGAAGTTGCTTATCCAAGTATCCATTTTATCTCTAGGAAGTACGAATAAAATACTGCCCACATAGTGTTCTGGTGCTGATGGTGATGAGGATGATGATGGTAATGGTGATGATGATGATGGTGATGGTGATAATGTATAATCACTTACCATCTAAGGAGGATTTTCTCAGAAAGTAATTCTCCCCCAGACAAAGCAGTTCTGGCAATTTAATAGTTAGCACCTAGGAAGTGTTTAGAGAAAGGCTTTGCATCTGGTAAGTTCTCAGTAGCTGTTATCCGGTGCTGTGGTTTATCAAGATTACGGAAGCAGCAATTTCACTTTCCTTGATTTGATTTTCTATTCTTGACTTTCTTTTCCCTTCTCCACAACATCAGAAGCATTTTCTCTGTTTATGGATGTTATAGCTGAGAAAAAATCCAATAGCAATGAGTTCTTTAGGGCCTCCAGGCTAAAGGGGTGCATGCTACCTGCATATGATCTGTCATTTCCTTTCCTCCAAAGTGAGATAGCCTCCCTTCCAGAGAGGGAAAAGTGGAAACCGGAAGATAGGCAAGACAGATGTGGGTGTGTGCCGTTCCAAAATGGGGCACTCAGCTAGAATCCCCAGGAGATGAGAATTATCAAAGTAATCTGAATCAGCACAGGGAATCTGGAAATGCATACTTTTTCGGTCCATTCAGAGATCAAGAAAGACGTAACAGTTGGGAGGTTTGCCTGGAGGGTTAGGTCCCCACCAAACATTCTTCATTCTTTGGGATCAGTGAAGGTGCAAGATTAGACCCACCTCTGAGATCTCCATGGCTATAGCTAGGTACGTGGGGAGCTACCAGAGAGCTGGGTCTGAGAGGCCTTTGATTGAAGTCTATAAACATACAGTAGCTAAGTTCACCAATGAACGAGGACCTCAGATGTGAAAGCCCATCTCGGTCGTGGGAAGCAAGGACTAGGCGCTCCCTCTCGTCAGCCCTAGGCAGCGCGAGTTGCTGCTCCAGTCCCCTTGGGACTGCATCTGTCACGTGGGAAACAGGCACAGGGCTCTAAATCCACTGATTTTTCTATCACCACTCAGAGTAGGTGCTTAGAGTAGAACATAAGTAGAATTACAAGAGAATTACACTGAAGGCTCACTTGAGCAAAATGTCGCGAGGCAAGTGGAGTTTTGGAACTGATGGAAATGATGCCCTGAGCAGGGTACTGCAGTGGCGCTGTGTACACTGGCAGACATTGGTGACACGGCATGTGGGGTTTTGCTCTGCGTCTCCTCACACTGAAACTTCACTGGCTACCATGGTACTGTGATAAGGTTTTATACAGGATTGTCGCATTTTGATCACACAAACACATGGGATACATACTGGCTTTATCTCTAATTCACTGATGGACATTGAGACCTAGAAATCAAGGTTACAACTGGGAGTCTGAGATGGGGCTGGAAGCAAGACCACACACTGTGGAACTGTAGCCTGTATGATAGGTACTGCGCCATTCTATTGCTTCTGGCATTGGCCAATAGCAGACCTTCTAACAGACACTGATGTTGACAATTCCAAAGGGCATACTCAGGAAAACTAGGCTATGCCACTGCTTTCTGTAGTCAAGATGATGAATTCACAAGTCACAGAGCAGTCACCTGAAGCTATTTAAGATGAATTTGATAGGTGGCTGGTATTCCATCATAAAGGGCCACATTAGAAAAAGAAAATCTTGCTGTTGCTAGAATGGGTCTAGTTTCTGTGTCGGGACTGGTGCGGGTTAGTAGCAGAGGCTATGTAATCACATCCTCACCTTTTAAGATGATGAAATGCTTTTGGAAGATGGATGTCATCAGCACCTCTCATCCCTGAGTAGATGCTGGATTCCAATCTGGTTGCCATACTTGGTGTTAGAAGCACTGCTCCATGGTTTTATTTTAACACTGTCATCTAGTCTTTGGGGTCCTGAGATTCTGTACTGATGATAATAATGTTGGTGTTCAGAAACCACATCAGTGGGAGTGATTCAATCTTTCCTCAGTCATGGGACACATGGGCTCGTCTCACCCTTGGTAGAGATATTCCATCTATTTTGACTCAGTATTTTTTTCTAGAACCTATTAGTTGTTCATGAAACCATTGTGAATTAGACAACTAAGGTTTACTTTTCCTCTCTCAACTTCCTATGTTGTTGGAATGATGCTTTAACTTCAGAAACCTCATTGATGTGTTTTTAGCTCTCAGAGTTCTATTCTTTTTCTTTTTAATATTCATAAAGATGGAGTTATACACTTATGTTATTTTATTTCTCTTTTGTTTTGTGTATTATATATGATTCTAAAAAAATTGATTTCTGTTGCCAGTTATGTTGACTTTCTCTTGTGCTAATTATCCTTGTATACCTATCCACATTTCAGAAACAAATTTCTGGGTAGTGGGAAGGGATAGAGAATCTATTTCCTAGTGTTCTTTCTCTGTCATTTAGAAGGAAGTCTGTGTAGAATTGGGGGAGCAATCAACCATGGCCATTGTTTTAGGATAAGAAGGCTAGGAGCTAACCGTTAGATACCATAACAGCCCTCCAGATTCCAGAGACAGGTTAACTTGAAAATTTGATTCTCAAACTGTAAAACATAGCAGTCTGTGGTTCATCTGAGAGTTTTCCTCTTGGGGTAATAACGATGAGACAATAATGATAGTAGTCATGGTGGTGATGATCTGATAAAAGCTGTAACTGCTACATACAGCAGGCCCTGTCTTAAGCACATCATGTATATAGACTCATTTCCCATCACAAGAATGTCTGATCTATGCACCGTGGTAATACTTTCTTGTTGGACAATCTTTTGTAGAACCACCAGCTCCCCAGTAACAACACAGAGACTTACTAATAATTTTGAAAGCTTGGCCTTTGCTTAGGCTTTTTTTTTCTAACTAACTCTTATAACTTAAATTAACCTGTCTCTATTAATCTACATTCTGTCATGTGGCCTGGTTACCTCTGTTCTGTACTGTATGTCTGACTTCATCAGAGTCTCTGGCAAAATCCGAACACCTAGATTTTCTCTTCCTCTTCCTCTCTCCCCCGTTTTCTCCTGCCTACCTATTAGCCACTCAGCTCTTTATTAAACCAATCAGAAGGCACCTTAGGTAGAGACACATCTTTACACGGCACACTAATATTCTACAATGATATACAGATCCTATCCTATTTTCAAAGACAAGGAAATGAAAATGTGGAGAAGTCAAATAACCTCTCCAAAGCCATACATCAAGTAAATGGCAGAGA
Organism: Arvicola amphibius; assembly: GCF_903992535.2. Taxonomy (NCBI): domain Eukaryota; kingdom Metazoa; phylum Chordata; class Mammalia; order Rodentia; family Cricetidae; genus Arvicola; species Arvicola amphibius. Next base: position 41,325,844 of record NC_052063.2, read on the forward strand.
GAGCTCTTGAACAAAGCTAGATCAGCTCCATGCTCCATTTGTTCACTTTTAGGTAGTATTGCTGATTGATTGCCTTCCTTGGACAGAGGTGAGAAATCTAAGAAAAGGCTTTACATGTAGAAACTTACTCAAAATACGTACAACATGCAGATCCTTCCAGCAGGGCCTCTGAGCTATGGATGGTGCTCAGATTGCCATCTTGAAATGACTTGGAAGTCAGTATGTTTGTCTGGGTAATTTTCTTATATTGGAATTGCATTGTGTAAAAAGAATAAATAGATCCAAGCTGTAATGTGAACTCCCATTTATTTCATTTATATTTCTGCATAATCAAGAAAGATATTGGTTATTGCTGGAAAATAAATTTTAATAGACACATACTCTAAGGAGAAAGATCCCTGGAACTCTGAGTGTTTAATAGGCTGGAGGTTCCTCAGAAACCTAATGATTTGGAATATTTGTGAAGTAACAATTCTTTAGAGAAACACCAAGGGAAACAGATTGCTCTTCAGAACTCAGGAATTTTCTGAGGAATCACCTGAAGTGCCTTCTAAGATTGCTTTATTCTTGTAAAACATTCAGTATAAAGACAGTTGTTGTTGGTTTCATTAACAAAATTTTTAGTACTTTGTTTCTGTAGTTAATACAAAGATTAAATTACTTAAAATATGAACAAACACTTAAGTTTTTGTGTAAGTGGACACATTTATAACCCTAAGGCAGGCAAGATGATTGTGAGTTTAAGGCCAGTTTGAGCTGCACAGTAAAATGCTGTCTCAAAAGTAAAATATATAAATAAAAAATTAAGTCCTGGCATATTACAGTATTTTTTAAATTGCCATTTTCTCTGAAGTCATGGCCCCATGAACCAAGTTGCAACACTCATGCTCAAAAGTGGAAACTCACTCAAAATGCAGAAGAAAGGGTATTGCAGGGCTCTAGATGAGCACAGACTATGGAGTTGAAGAAAGCAAAGCTGAAGTCATAACCCTAACTCTGAATTGTGTGTTGCTTTATGACTCAGTTTCCCCATCTATAAAATGGGTGTCAAAATAAATCTACTTTGTGCAACACTAGGAAGATGCAGGACATGTATGGAGGGGACCTGTGTTCCTTATAAAAGAGGTATAAAGCACATAAGAAAAAGGGGGTGTTGTGGGACAATAGTCTGTGCTGAAGGCATCAGCGTTTTAAGTAAACACTGATTGGCCAGTAGCCAGGCAGGAAGTGTAGATGGGGCAACCAGAACATGAGAATTCTGGAAAGAGGAAATGCTCTTATTTTAGAGGACCTCTGCTGGAGTTTCTTCTGAGTTCTACATCCAGAACAGCCTCAAGACTGCTGGCTGAGATGATTCAGCCTCACAGAATACTCCAGTCAGGACTTAACCTTGACTCTAAATTTTCTTTAGATGCCCATAAGATTATCAGCACCCCTAATCAGCAGGAAGTAGCCTGGAAAACTATGCCCACACTCCCAAAAAATGGATTATGAATATTTAGCTTTGTTTAGAGTGTTGGTTACAAGTTTTTATGAATAATGGTCAGGAAAAAAGCTAAACAAAGGAGATTAGATTCAGAGTTCTTGTTTTGAATAAAAGGGGGGAGTGCTGTGGGACAGTGGTCTGTACCCGGTCATTTGTATTTTAATAAAACACTGATTGGCCAGTAGGCAGGCAAGAAGTATAGATGGGAGAACCAGAACAGGAGAATTCTGGGTCTGGGAAGAAGAAAGGCTCGGTCTGCAGTTGTAATCCAGATGCAGAGGAAGCAAGATGAGAATACCTCGATGATACAAGATACCAAGCCACGTGGCTAACACACATAAGAATAATAGGTTAATGTAAGATATAAGAGTTAGTTAACAAGAAAGCCTAAGCTACTAGGCCAACCAGTTTATAAATAATGTAGACCTCTGTGTTTCTTTGGGACTGAATGGCTGCAGGACCAGGAGGGATAGAAATCTCTTTCAACAATAGTAAATCTCATAGTACATAGCAACAGCAAAAACACAGTTACCTCCTTTATATAATTACTGCAACTTCCATTTTAGGAACAGATTTTATTCCTATAAGCATTTTGCAAAGCATGAACATGAAGAAGCTCCAAAGCACTCTGACCTCCACAGTACATGCAGATTGAGAAAACCCTTCTTCTCATGCAGTCTTGGGAGGATGTTTCAGTTTCTGGGGATGCTTGAGACAAAACTTTTCCTATTCAAATATGCTTTAGAAAACATATTTCAGGGGCCAGCAGAATGACTCAGTGGGTAAAGGCACTTGCCCCTGAGCTAGATGACCTGAATCTCGTGATCCCTGGGACACATGTGGTACAAGAAAAGAACCAACTCTTGTTCTTGTTCTTGTTGTCCTGTGACCTCACTGCATATTACACACACAACAAATTAATGTTTTAATGTGTTAATAAAAGCATATTCCACCAGTTTACACAGAGTTCTAGTGTCCACAGAGGCCAGAGGTATCAGGTACTCAAGAGCTAGAGTTATAGGACATTCTGAACATTCCATGATGGGTGGAAATTAAGCTTAGGTCCTCTGCAAGACCAGCAAATGCTCAGCTGAACAAATATTCCAGCTCCATGATTTAAAGCTGGTTTCAGAATGACTTTACCCAACTACTTAGGGGTCCAAATAGCAAATCTGGAACCAATTATGAAGGTGCCCCAGTGCCCACACAGTGTCTGGAAAGAGGTGGACACGTAGAAGTTTTCCAATGAAGAAAACTATTCTGGAACATTAGGAGAGATGGCCTTGGAAATCATGCCCTTAGCCATAGATGCTCCTGGGTGTGATCAGCTCACTTGATATTAGCAGTCTTGAACTGGACACCTGAGAAAAAGAACACAGGGAATCTGAGATACTCAAGGAAGAAGACCACCTGCCATGGGAACCAAGGACGCTAACTGGTTCACAGCACACAGGCGATACTTGGGAGAAAGGGTGAGTACTGACAGCTGGGGAACAGAGGGTAATAAATCTGATTAGTGTATATAAGCAGCTGTGGGTAGACTCAGAATATTTATTTCATTTCATTAGTATTGAACAGACTGCATTTGCACTATTGCCAGGACGACTGAGGCCATGCAAGGTGTGCAGGCTATGATGTTGGACAGGAAGTGCCAAGGGGAAGGGAAATTCTAATGTAGTTTTGAAAGGTGACCTCTTTCTGCCCTCAGGTACCAAGCACTTCCCTAGGTAGGGTGGGAGGGCCTGCTTTCGCTGTGCAGCTTCTGATTTGTTGCCTTAAACACTTGTCAGTGCACCCCTAGGAAAACCTAGGTCAGTTAGCTTGAAGCAGAGCCCAGCAACGTTCTTGGACGATGTACATTTAAGAAGTTTTTCTTGGGGGTAAAGATAGACACAAAGCGAATCCCATCCTCAAAGTCATCTTTTCCTGCCAAGGTTAAGTCTCGGTGACTGCATCTTATTCTCCTAGTCTCTGGAAAGAAGCCTACAGCCTCAGCAGAGCCAAACTTCCTTCTCATGAAAAATAAGATGCACAAATCTCATTAGGACTCTGGCTAGAGAGAAAGCATTTGAGAAACAGCTAAAGCAATGTTCTTGGGGCAACGTCGCCTTACCTGAATGTGCTGATCTGCTGACGTTACACATAGGATATCTAAATAGCCATAGATGAAACAACGAGACGGCCTGTGGTAGCTAGGAGTTTGTGCACCATACTCTTGTTTGGACAGCTTGTCTTTTCATAGATAGGTCAGGTCCATTTTCTCTGCCACATTCTTCCTCTTTGCTTCACATCCCCTTTTTGTGTTTTGTCTGTATTTGTCTGAGGTCCTTAAGGTGGGGTCCTTTGCCCCTCAGAGACATGTCACTGACAGGCAGTTGTAAGAGACTCAAATCCTAGGACACAGGTTCTACCTTCCCTGGGTGACTGCTTCAAAGCATCCTGTTCCTCAGAGGACTCGCTTCTTCCTGATTCTTTTCTTCTTCCTGATTCTTTTGTTTCTCACCTCTCTCTCTCTCTCTCTCTCTCTCTCTCTCTCTCTCTCTCTCTCTCTCTCTCTCTCTCTCTCCAGTATTGGATTCAGCTAACAGTATTGGCAGTGGCAGGGACTCTGAGCTATATCCCCAGCCTCATTCATTTTAGTGCAATTTTCTAAACAGCATTGTTTCTCTGTAGCAATAGTGGTAGGTCTCAATCTCAGTCTAAAAATCAAAACCTCACTACCAGGCCTCTGGGCTTTGAAGTGGTTTATTTATAATTACAACCTAGATGGCAGACAGTCCTTTTCTTGATCTGTGTAGCTCAAGTGTTTATATATGAGTGTCTCCAAAGTGGATTAGCTAAAAAGCTAAGGTAGCTTTAGGATCTTTTGAAGGTGGTTCGTCTTGAGATTCCATTTCCCCGGGCTCTGTGCCCTTCTGGCTAAGAGTGAAGGACAGATATCATGCTTTAAAATTATGTTTCTGGAAATTCATTTCTAATAGGCATTAAGCAAGCCAAGAAGATGACATTATTTAAAACATGCTCAATGAGTAATACGCATAGTGCTTATGTTGCCAGCAATGAGTGGCAGCCAGGCAGTGTTAGTCAACAGTTAGCACATTGGTCAATTATGTTGATATATTGTTTGTAAGGGGATTTCCTGAATTTTAATGATCATTTTAAAAACCACATGCAATGAAAGTTTTATTTTAGCGGTGACTCCAGTCTCTCACCGACAGGCAAGGAAAGCTCTTTCTCCAAACCCTAAGGGGGAGGTATGGGCAGCTGAGGATAACAGGGTGACTGGTTGTTCAGGCATGGCTCTGTGGTCAATGCTCTGGTTGGAAGCTCAGCTCCAGGCCATATTATTTATGTATGAAGAGGTTTTAACTTTTTTAAAACCTCAATTTCCTCACCAGTAAAGACAGAATAAGTGTGTTACATAGACTGCATGAAAGGGTTCATCCACCAGAGGTCACTCATAAAAAAATGACAAAGTGGCTTTTCATATTCCTTTGTGGGCAAGGGGCTGCATTTAGCATCATTACTGCCCTATATTTGAGAAAATTAGTGACGTGACTTCAGCTGGGACACCCAGCCGCTGTGCTGCTACAGAACCTTCCAGAGCATTCTTGGGCGCTTCCTTTCTCGCCTTCCTATTTGATCTAAGTGACCGTGTGGCTAAGATTCAGCTGATCAGAGCTCAGACGTGGAAGCTGAATCAGGAGTTACAAAGGGCCAGGATGAGAGAACGTGTCCTGGTGGCAGTGGTAGCGGGGACAGCCAATGCGTTCTGTGGACAGCAGGGCTGTGGCAGCTTCTAGAGTCGTCCCTGGCAGGAGGACAGCGAGCTGTGGTAACCAGGGGGCAGTGTGAGCAGCAGGTTACTCGCAGACTGGGTTTTTAGCATAATATTCTTTGTTCCTGTCTATTCCAAAAGTCGGGCTCTCCATCCTTCCCAGGGGCTTTTGTGAGCTAACTGATGACAATTTATTCTTTTGCAAGTCAGAAAAAAAAATTGGTTCCCATTACTTAGCTTTCAGAACTCTGAGGTAGCTATGAAGTCAGTTTGACAGCTGTGTACTTTTAGTGACTAAGTATGGAACAGGGTCTCTGGGAAGACCATTATTATATGTGAGTTCATAAACACCATAAAGGTGGCAAGCGTGCTTGCCATATTCACCCCATATCCTCAGTGCCCTGAAAAAAATACCTGGTTATTGTCAGAAGAGGGTGAATTAAGGGTAGAGGCAGAACAATGACATATTTTTGTCTCCAGACGAGTCATAAAGAACACACAAACCAACCAGAACCTGATATTTATGCCTCAGAAGACACGAAAGGGACAAACCTATTGATACTTCCTTATTAACATTACAAATATTTTTCCAGGCACAAAGACTATGTGGAATGAGAATTTCAGGACTTACTAATTTTGTAGTGTGAAAATAGGAAAATCAAGATAGCCTTCTCTTAAGACAATTTGCCGCTGGCTGAGTATTTGTAAAAGCCTGAGCACTCGGGGCACCTTAATGTCCGTGAAACATAAATTCTTAGTGGTAAAGATCACAGTAATAAGAATTTAAAAACTAGTGGACAGGTTTAGAAGAAGATTAAACATAGCTGAGCAGAGGCTGAATTAGAAGAATTTAGCTGTAACCAAGGTGGAGTTGCAGAGTAAGGGTCTAGGATACAGGATGAGCTTAACAGACTTTAACTAAGAGAGAAGGTAGAGAAGAGGCAAAGGAAACCACTTTAAGTTGCCCAGAGCTCATGAAAAACATTTATTGACAGTAAGAAGTTTAATACAGATATTTTTTTTATCTAAGTGTGTGTGTGTATGTGTGGGCATATGTCACATGTGTGTGGGTGCCTGTCAAGGGCAGAGGAGGATGGCCAGTCTTCTGGAGCTGGAGGTACAGGTGGCTGTGAGCTGCCCCAGATGGATGCAGGATCTGAGCTTTGGTCTTCTGCAGGAAGAGGGAGAATGATTAACCTGAGCCATTTCCAACCAGTCACAGGAAACTTTGTTTTGAATGAAATAAATTTAAATCTGCACAGCAAAAGACAGAGAAAAAGAGGGAGAGAGGGAGAGAAGGAGAGGGGGAACATTTTCTTCAAAAGGAACAACAGTTAAACCAATAGCTGATGTCTTGATAAACACTGTGGATGTTGGAAGGTTAAGTAGCTTCATTGTCATAGATAAGACAACAACATTTAGGTCAACAATGGACAGCGTCCTTGGCAGTAGTCCCTTGGGATTATATTGCCTAAGGAAACCTTAGCCTTTTTAATCTGTTTAAGTATATTTTTACATAATGACAAAATTAAAGAACTAGGCAGTCTCAGAATATATTCTGGAGCACGTTACTATAATTGCCAACTTAGAACTTTTTAAACAGGTTTTTTATTGTTTGAAAAGTTTATCCATGCATATAATGTGTTTAGGTCAAATCTATTCTTCATTCTATCCCCTTGACTTCTCCCCACCACGTTTCTCACCTAATTTATAGGTTCCACTTAGTGCTGCCCGTTCTCATGGATATAGAGCCAACAACTGGAGCCTAGATGGCATGTCAAAGGCTGCACCCCAGAAGAAGATCTGGTTTTCTCCAGGAAATCATTAGTTGCCAAAGGCTTCTCAGCTGAGGGTGGAAATTTGTGAGCACCTCCCTCATGCGTGATTGGATTTCTGTCTGGTTTGTCTTGTGAGTGCCATTAGACCTGCTGTGAGTTCATGTGTTCGATGGCCCAGAAAATACTGCTTCACCATAGATGTCCACCACCTCTAGCTCTTACGGCCTCTCTGATGATGTGGTTCCAGGCAGTGAGCTACTGCTGTGATGGACCTGACCCTGTTTTCCTGGTTTGCTCATTATTTTTGTTGTTGTTGCTGTTGTTTGGAGGATTGTGAAAGACGTAGAGTTTTGAAATGGAAAAAGGTAATGAGTTCTAGAATCTTGGCAAGCTTTCCCATGGGAGCTTAGGGAAAAAAGTGTGCTTCAAAAAATACAGGCCAAGAAGAGATGGCTTGTAAACTCTTAGAAGGGAACAAAGACTATTAGAGGCATTTGTATGGTGTATTTGAAATAAAAATCTGTGGTTTCTCATCAGCTGTGGCTGAAGAATTAGCTATGGTTAGCAAGAGAGCAGGATCTCTGAAGTGAAACCCTTACCTTCCTGAGACATGCTAGTTAGCTCAGATTAAGAAAGAAGTTGTTCTTAATAAGGGGCCAGCATCATTAAGACAAAATCCTCTGGGAAGTATTTCCTCGGGGTCAGCACTCAGAGGTCCTGAGCAGGCCAACACCACAACTCAAATAAACTTGGTAATTTTAACAGTCTCCTGTGTGGTATTGGTTTGGGGGACATAGCTTGAAGGAGTCATGGAGAGAAACTGAGACAAAAACTATGTGGCAGGGTCAGACACCCTGAAGAAGCCAGGAAATGTTACTGGTGAAGGAAGGTGCAGCGTCGGTTGCAGCAGAGATCCCAGCATATAGGAGATGCCAGGACCCTGGAATAGACATCAAGGTCAGCAGCTGTTGTGGAGTGGAGATGCCCTGAGCCTAGGTGCCAAGCTAAGTGTGTTGCACAATGATCAAGGACAGAGAGTACAAGTGGACAATACCAAGGGAGGGCTGGTGGAGGGCAGAGGTCCGCTAAACTCTGTGGTACACAGCAAAAGGATATCTGTTGTGGAATATTCCCTTGCTCTGTGGAGATGGGTCATTGTGATTGGTTTAATAAAAAGCTAAACTTCCAATAGTTTCTATATAGGAGGTATAGAAAGGACTTCTGGACAGAGAGAACTCTGGGAAGAAGAAACGTCGAATCGTCAGTCAGATGCAGAGAAAGCAAGAGATGCAGGAGAGGTAAAAGCCACGAGTCACATAGCAACATGTAGATGAATAAAAATGGGTTCATTTAAGTTATACGAGCTAGTGGGACAAGCCTAAGCTGCAGGACAAGATTTTATAATTAATAATAAGTCTCTGCATCATTTTTTGTGTGATCTGGTGGCTCAAAGAAACATCCATCTACAGGTATTTATCAGCCTTCAGAGAATGCTAGGTACAACAGGTAAGGTAATTGGCTATATTAAAGGTCCTAAAAATGGCCCAAAATAATCTGCATGCATGTCTTCAATATCATGATTTTCTGTTCAGTCAAGGTCAAGTGATCTACAGGTTCATTAATTTTTTAAGTTAAATTTCACTTTTTTTATTTTTACATTTCACAATGCAAAAAATGAACTGTGATTATATTCACCTCCCATGACTCCTCCCCCTCTTGCTGACCCCTTCTTCTTCCCTATTTCCCATTCCACTTCCATGTCTTTCCCATGGCGTATAAGGTCTTTACCATAAATAGGGCTTCTTCAAAGAGGAACACAGCGAGAGCCGCTTCTCAGATTCTCCAATTACGAACAGTACGTAAGTAAACAATGGGAAGAGGAGCGTCCCTCAACATCATCTTCAGAGGATGCAAGCGTAGTTCTCCTTAAACATTACACAGCCGTTGCAGGGTCAAGACCACAAAGGGGCAGTTAGGCCTGAGCATCAGATCTAAATGTCGTTCCTCTAAAACGTGAGCAGAGATATGATCCTTAATGTCCTGAAGACAACTAAGTTTCTCAGAATATGTGGAGAGGGAGAAGGAAAAGGCAAGGAGGGACTCTCTGGCATTTTGTTTATTTATTTAATGTGCTGGGGATCTCACATGGTCTGTTCATATAAATTATATACTGTCATTTACGGAAATCCCAACCAGATAGAAAATCATCTCCGTTAGGAAGCTGGACTGACACACCATGCACTTCCATCTCCTAGGCTGACCCACGCTGAACCTCCTTTTCCTAGGCTGACCCACCCTGAACCTCCATCTCCTATTGTGACCCTCCCTCTACTTCCAACCCCCAGGATGACCCACCCTGTACCTTTAAGCCCCAGGATAACCCACCTTGTAGCTCCATCTCCTAGACTTGCTGACCCTATCTCTTATGCTGACCCACCCTGTGCCCCCAGCCCCAGGATGACCCATCCTCTACCTCCATCTCTTAAGCAGACTCACTCTATCCCACTCAACTTCTAGTCTTACTGAGGCAGTAAAGTAGCACAGTTGTTCTAGAAGTTGTCAGATGCACCTTGTCATAATGCTACCCAGCAAAGGGAGGCAAACATTCCCTTCCTGCAAGAGTCAGAGAACCCCAAACAACACTGACTGTCATCACTGAGAAGAACCAGAGAAATTTAAAGAGAGTTATTAATGCTGAGGCTTAATGATGGTTTAGTTTCCAGGTTTTACATAACTTGATGCTACTGCTTCTATTTTTTCCTTTCAATTTTTTTTAAAACTTAAAACAGGTTTTTGGCATATTCTACTTTTTCTAATTGATTTATATATAGCTCCTTATAGAATAAGGCTGTTAAAGTATCACTTATGATGTAGGTTGTACTTTTCCTCAGTACAGCACACTAGTTCATTCTTTATATGTGATGATCTCTTCTTCATCTATTTGTTTCTTATCTTTGCCTGTTGATGTCCATGTTGTTGAAAGCTGACATCTAACGTTTAAAAATAATTTATGTTTGTGTCTGTGTGTATGCCACATGAATGTAGGCACCCACAAGAGTCGAGGGGGTATTAGATTCTCCACTGTGAAATGGCAAACAGTTGTAGCTGCCCAGCATGAGTGCTGTGTACCAAACTCAGGTCCTCTAGAAGAAGAGCAAGCATTTTTAACTGCTGAGCCATCACTCATTCCAACTTACGCTTATCTTAAATGTAACGGTGTTCTACCACCATATCACAGTGCATGGTGCATAGTAAGTGATCAACAGGTGGGCTCTGTTGTGTGGAGCAGCGGGTTGCGTTCCCACCCGGCTCCCGCATGGCTAGCTTAGCCCCAGAATAATTACACAGAAACTGTATTCATTTAAACACTGCCTGGCCCATTAGTGTCAGCCTCTTATTGGCTAATTCTCACATCTTGCTTTAACCCATATTTAGTAATCTGTGTAGGACCACAAGGTAGTGGCTTACCAGGAGAGATCTTAACCTGCATCCATCTCAGAGAGGAGAAGCATAGCGATTGCCTGAGGCATCTGCCTGACTCTGCTTTCTTTCTCCCACAATTCTGTTCTGTCTTCCCTGCCTACCTAATTTTCTGTCCTATCAAAGGGTCAAGGCAGTTTCTTTATTAACCAATGAAAGTAACACATAGACAGATGACCCTCCTCCATCAGGTGGGTATTGAATGAATGAAATGTGAAGCATATTTCATTATGCTTATAGGCCAGGTACTGTGGCATTGCAGAGGATGTGAGGTCAAAGAAATAGTTCTGGACTTCATGGCACTCTTAGTCCAAGGGCTGGATTGAAGCACAGTCTCAGAACCATGCAAATATTAAAAATATTCCAAGGCTGCCAGGCCCCTTCTACAAATCCTTAAGGACAGACCATTAAAAGTCTTGCCTTCAGGAATCATGCCCATAGGAAAGTCCATCCCCCTGACTGTGGGGGCGGGGGGGCAGGATTATTGATAGCTCCTATCAAAGAGAACACACTGTGTACCATGAGGGCCTACTTGTTAGAGTTTCTGTCCTGTCCAGTTCCCAAAGAAAATCATGCAGAGGTCTCCATAAGTTATAAACTGATTGGCCCATTAGCTCAGGCTTCGTATTAGCTCTTAAAACTTATATAGACTATTATTCTTATCTATGTTAGCCAAATGGGTCAGTACCTTTTTCAACAGAGCAAGTCACATCTTGCTTCTTAGGTAGTTGAGACAGGACTGGGGAGGAATGGGCTTCCTCCTTCCCAGAATACTCCTGTTCTCATTGCCCCACCTTTACTTCCTGTCTAGATGTCGCACCTATACTTCCTGTCTGGCTCTGGCCAATCAGCATTTATTTAAAACATAATTGACAGAATACAGAATTGTCCCACACCAACACTGATTCCAATTTCGGTTAATCGACTGTGGATCACTTTGCTCTTCCTTGCTCTGTTTCTCCTTGTTGTCCTTGGGGAAAATAAATCTCACAGGGAAGCCAGAGGGAATAGGATCAGCAAGGCAACTGAGAACCAAAACCAAGAGGTCACAGGGACTGGTTCCTATCGTGAACCACGTGAGTGAGCACTGAAGTTGCCATTCAGACCAGCCAAGCCTTTAGATCAGACCATAACACTGATGGCTTCCTAACCCAGACCTCCAGAAAAATGGGGGAGGGGGGGCAGAGACACTTGTAATGTCTCACTCTGATTCCTCACCTAAAGAAACTCCCACAGGCGGATCTCTGTGAGTTCGAGACCAGCCTGGTCTACAAGAGCTAGGTCCAGGACAGGCTCTAGAAACTACAGGGAAACCCTGTCTCGAAAAATCAAAAAAAAAAAAAAGAAAAGAAAAGAAACTCCCCAGACACTGTGTATGTATAGTTTAAATTCTGAGGAGATTTTGCTATGCACTGAAGGCATCGAGTAGATAGACCTAAAGAATTTATGCATTTTCCACACATTCATGTCCTGGTAAGGTAAGTGGTCCCTAGATTCATGTTCCTTACCTCTGCCGTGGTCTCTTGAAAGGAAATGGAAGAAGGAAGGAAATTACTGAAAGCAAAACACAAAGAGCAAGGAAGGATGTCTTATTCACTATACTCCCTGTCTCAGTTAGGTTTCTATGACTGTGAAGAGACGCTGTGACCATGGCAACTCTTATCAAGGAAGAAGTTTAATTGGGTGCCTTACATTTCCCGAGCATTAGGTCATTATCATCCTGGTGCAGTGTGGTGTTGTATGGTGGTGTGCAGGCAGACGTGGTGCTGGAGAAGGAGCTGCGGCTCCTACGTTTTGACTCATAGGCAACAGAAACAGTGTTTGGGACTCTGGGCATGAGACCTCAAAGCCCACCCCCACAGTGACACACTTTCATGAACAAGGACACACCTCCTAATAGTGCCCCTCTCTATGAGCTTTTGTGGTCAATTACATTCAAACCACCACACTCTTGTAAGACACATCAGAGAGAAGGGGTTAATCACTATGAACACTGACACCATCTTGCTAGGATTTCTGTTTTAAATTTTTTTTAAATGATTTATCTATGTATTTATTTATCTTTAATGTGGATGGGTGTTTTGCCTACATGTATGTCCGTGCTTCACAATTGTGCCTGGTACCATAAGAGGCCAGAAGAGGGTGTTGGATCCCCCGAAACTGGAGTTACAGATGGTTGTGAGCAGCCATGTTGGTGCTGTGAATAGCACCCAGGTCGAGAGGACAGTGTTTGCACTGAGTCACCTCTCCAGCCCACCTAGGGTTTAAAGAGGGAAAAAAAACAAACAAAAAATGGTTCTTTGTTACATGCACCCAAACAATCGTTTTATTAACCATGATTATAGTCTTTTTCTATTTTCTTCTATATACGACCATTGCTGATGTAGCTAGGCCTGCAGAATATATATCATACTCTATGTAAAATTAACAAGTAGAAAAGGTCTGTGTTGAGTTGCAGAAGTCTGGTGATTGACTTATCTAACTTGGTAATTCAGTGACCCACCCACATCCATAGCCTCACAGTCTTGGAGTTTCAAATTCCTTTTACAGAAAAAATGGCACATCACAACTGTAAATTGTTAAGATACATACTTTCCATTATTTTTGAGAATTTCATACATATGTATGATTTATTTTGACCATATGCACTTTCTCCTCTCAGCAACTATTCCCAGATCTCCCCACATCATACCCCCCTCCCAACTTCATGTCTTTATTTTTTTATAGCATACTGATTCCAATTAGTGCTGCCCATATGCGCATGAGTGTAAGGTTATCGAGTAAGACATCGGCAACCTACCAGAAATTCTCTAAAAATAGTGACTCTCCTTCCCCCGCAAAAGCCATCAACCGCCAACAGCTCCTGCACTAAGGGTAGGACCCCTCTGTGCTGGGATTCTGTGTGGCTTGGTCCTGTGTAGGTCCTGCATAGATGACCACAGCTGCTGTAGGTATGACTGAAATGGTCCTGTCATGTCCAGAAGACCCTGTTTTGCAGCTGTCCTTTCAATCTCTAGGTCTAACCGTTTTCCACCATGTTCCCTGAGCCAACAGGAAAGAGGACATTTACTTGTAGAAGTGATAACAATGGGTCAGTCCGAGGTCTACTGTTGTTGTGAGGTAGAGCTAGACTGGGCCTGCTTGATTCACAACCACGATGGCTGTGGAGCACGGTTCAGTTTGGGTTACTTTTGCTATGATGTAACACCACGACCAAAAGCAAGTATTCCCACCTAAGATTCGACATCACTGTTCATGGGCGAAGGAATTCATGAAGGAAGTCAAATTAAGACAGTAACTGATACAGAGGCCATAGAGAAATGTTGCTTCGTGACTTGCCAGTCTGTTTTCTTATCAAACCCAAGACTACAAGGCCAGGGATGTCCCCATCCACAATGGGCTGGACAATAATTAAGAAAAGGCCCTACAGACTTGTGACAACCTAGTCTTACGGACACAGTCTCTCCTCTTGTCTGTCAAGTTATATAAAACTAGCCAGGGCAGAACCCTTGCCCAGAAAACAGAGAGCAGAACCCTGAGGCAGCCTTGGGAGAACGCCCAGAGTTTATTCACTAAAACACAGAGCCTCTGGCCCTGTGATAAGAAAGACTCTCTCAAATATTTCTGAGATACCTTCAAGCAAATTTTCTAGTTGTCCTGATGATGAACATTCATACTAATCTCCCTCCACATCCCTTCCCCTGTTCCTTTCCTCTTCTTCCTCCTCCCCTCCCCTTCCTCCACTTCCCTACTTGCTCATTGATTTTAGACAGAGCCTCAATCTGTAGTCCCATGTGGCCTCAAATTCATGTTCCTTCTGCCTCAGCTTCTCAAGTGTTTGCATCACAGATAAGCGATACCATGCCCAGCTTTTTGCTCTACTCTTTCCCCTCTGCATACACTCGGCATGCTCTTCCCACCCCTTCCCTGGTCAAGGGAACACTTCGACAAATCTAACTAAGAGTGGTCAGTAAACATATCAGAGGCCACATGTTTGCTGCTTGACTCGGATATCTTTACTGAGCATACTGGGTCTTGGCCTTTAAAATTTGGCTTTCTACAAAGTTCTAGGGTAAGGCCTGGGCACCGCACAGCCACATTCTTTGCTGCTTTGTAAGATGCGTGGCTTGTTCCCCGGCTTCCGCTGAGGACATCACTTCCATCTGGACCTAGTTTCTTAGTCTCTCCAACCTCTGAGTTCTCTGATTTCTGTCTGACACTCTGCCTATCACCCGCCAGGCTTTTTCTAGGGTGACCTTCGACCTCTTTCAAACTCTGTCTGTTACTTTGTCTCAAAGCAGCTTCACACGTTCTGGTCTTTTATAGCAGTTGCCAACGTCTTCTGTGTCAGATTTTCACGTGGGTGCACTTTTTATTGCTACAGTCTAATACTTGAGGCAGGATACTTTGTAGAGACAAGTTTATTGAGGTCATAGGTTTAGAAGACAAGAGCACAAGATGGACCTGAGGCATAAGGGAAAGAAGTCAAGGGACCTTGAGAGGGTAAAGATGCCCCTGACCTTGAGATCTTAGTTTGCCTGCTGCTAACTGAGACCCAAGAAACTTCAACACAACTGATCAAGGTAAACTGCCTACAGACACTAGGCGTTTTTCCTCAAGTTATCTCCAACAAGAATCTTAAAACAGCTGAGCAATTTGATTCAGAAAGGAATGTATGTGTGTGTGCATATATGTTCATGTGTGTGTCTGTGCATACGTGTGTCTGTGTGTGTGTGTGTATGTTGATTGCAACAGGATCATGTATGCAGCCATTGCAAAGACACCTCAGCAGGACTCTCAAATAGCTTGAATCTACATCTTGGTGTTGTGTACTGTTTTTTTCTTTATGACTCTGCATAAATAGTCAATAAACTCATTAGTTTTGCTTCATTCTGGCCCAGCTTGAAACTCTTTTCTATGAAATAGCCAAGGACATCGCTCCCCTCAGCAGAGACAGGAACACTCCTTCGGCTGCTGCTGGTTACACAGGGCTGTCTCCCTGACTCTGCTGATAGAGTGGCCCTGAGTTGTGTTGGTTTCTAATGAGAGCCTCACAGCAAGTAGCAACACGATGAGAGGGGATGGTTTCATGGTAAGCAAGAAGCCAGACAGGAATTTAAAAAGCCCGCTGTGTGGAAGCTAATTAAATTCCCACACAAACCTTACTGGTCCCTTCTGAGGGAAGCCTTCCCAAATGATCCAGCCCCCTTTCTGTAGACCCTACTGCTTAAGCTGCCACACCAACCAAGACATAAACCCGAAGGAGGGCTGACTGTAGTAGGAGGTTAAGGAGACTCTCTCCTCAAACATCCCTCTTTAAATAGCCACATACGCCCCAGCTCATGGCATGCACTGAGGAGTCTCAAAGCAAAAGCACGTGCTGGTATTTTTAGCTCAGCACAGTTCATAAAGTCTACTTCTAATTTAATGTTTTCATTGCACACACAAGCAAGTTCTTAAATGTTGGTTTGAAGCACTGTTGAAATCTCCTGGCAAGAAATCTAGATGAGAAGAGTCAAAGAAAAGTTTTAAGCAATTGATTTCTTTTTCTTTTAATCAGTTTTTTAGATTACCTGTGTGTGTGTGTGTGTGTGTGTGTGTGTGTGTGTGTGTGTGTGTTAGAGTCTCTATGTGTTTCCTATGCTTTTTCTTTGGCTCTTTTTCCTGTTTGTTTGTTTTTGTTTTATTTTGGTTTGTTTTTTATCATTACAATAATTATTACAATAATGATTTTAGACGCCTGCTTATATTCTAATGAGAAGACTGTAGATTTGGGTGGGTGGAGAGGTGGGATGAATCTATGAGGAAGGGAAACTGTAATCAGAATATTCTGCATAAAAACAATCTATTTTCCATTTTAAAAAGCCATACAAAGGAAGGGGCTTCCCCATCTCTTCATGCAGCTGCCCGTACCCTCCGTCCTCATTTGCTCCCCTCGGCCTCCTGCCATGCCTTTACTTCTTCAGGTTTTGTTGTTTTCCAGCCTTAAATTCTTCTTCTTACCAGATCTTATGGGCAGGCTTAGAGAGGGCAACGTTAACCTGCAGGGAAAATCCAGTGCCATCCAAGAGCTTGGCCTCCTGGCCTTTAGTTAAATTTGTCTGGTGGGAGTTTCTAAGGCTTTCTCATTATGAAATGAATTAGTTTATTTTAAGAACTCTATGACTCCATTCTGTTTGGAATAAAGTATTTTTGTTTATTGAAAGACACCTCTTAGGCTTAGGTGCTTCCCTCCACTTAATTATGCAAATAGCTTGCTGTCTATCTCAGCCTCAAAGCAGGAAATCACTGGAGAAAACAATCAGCTCTTCCTCTCTGCAGAAGCACTGGACCCTCCCCTTTTCGGAGCTGGTGAACGCTCCAGTCAACACATGTGAGCCAGCTAGCAACATGGTCTGTCAGACACTGTACAGCATTTGAGGCAGGAGGGCGTGTGTAGACCACTCTACCTTCAACACTGCAGCAAGCTAGCTGATCAAGCCCAAAATAGCACAGGTGACTCCATCAATAATCCCACCGGGAGGCAGCTGAGTGGGGCAGTTGTGAATAAGACACATCGGAGCTGGTGCACACTTTGAAATACACAAGCACTTGTGCTCAAGTTAACCAGTTAAACATTAGTCTAAAGCTTAGTCGAGGTGGAAAAGCAATGTAGGAAGCAAAACAGCAGAGAAAGAATACAAAGCACAACCGGTGCCACTGAGCAGGCGAGAGTCTAGAGCAGCGGTTCTCTAAGGCTGCGACCCTTTAATACAGTTCCTCATGTTGTGGGGACCCCCAACCATAACATTATTTTCATTGCTACTTCGCATCTTTAATTTTGCTACTCTTATGAACTGTAATGCAAATATCTGATCTGCAGATGGTCTTAAGTGACCCAGGAGAGAGAGGGTCATTGACCCTTGACCAGGTTGCAACCTACAGGTTGAGAATCTCTGGTCTGGAGGGACAGATGTGACAGAATAGTGCGCACAGACATCACGAACGTCAGTGGGGGAAATGCTGCAAACACAGCATTAGTATACGTTCTGCTGGAGTTTCCATTGTAATAAAATACTGTCACCAAAGGGACAAAGGGGAGGAAAGGATTTATTTGGTTTTTGTGTTCAGGGCACGGTCCATCACAGAGGGAAGGAAATCAAGCAGGAACTGAAGTAAAAGCTGTGGGGAACGCTGCTTATTGGCTCTCTCCCTATCATGTTTTCTTACATGGTCCAGGACCTCCTGCCTAGGAATGGTAATGCCCGAAGTGGGCTGAGCCTTCCTGTATCAGTTAATAAGGAAGAGAATTCTTCACAGACGAACCCACAGACCAATGTCATCTGGAACACCCCTCCATGGGACTTTCTCCTCAAAGACTCTAGGTTGCATGGAGTTACTAGCCAAAGCTGAGTAGAACAATTGGGTTTTCTTTCTCAAATGATATAAATTTCCCACTTAGCTCCTTTGAACCTGTCTTCAGTGATGTCATTTTGATATTCCTGAATGTCATTTTGGACATCTCCTTTTGGACTCTCCAAATCATGAAGGGCCTCCCCCGCCCCATGTATCAAATATATTTTATGGTTTTACTCAGATGGACTCTCTTAACCCCGAAGAACTAAGGAAGGGGGGGGGGGGATTTTCTAATGCTTAGGAATTTGGTCTAATAAAAGGAAACTTGGCTGAGCGTGGTCATCACAACCGATAAGCAGTCTTAGGGAGTTAGTTACGGCACAGTTCGGCCCCATAAAAATTTCACAAGGTTGAAATTAGGGCAGAGCTCAGCATGCAAGAGGAGCTGGAAGCAGGCTCCTGGAGCAGCTGCTATTAATACCTGCTGAATAACCTGACCTTTGTCGCTGTAAACAAGAGCAGATAATTACAGGTTCATCCTAAGAGCAAAGCAGAGATCAAAATTGAGGCATTTGTCAAAAGGGACGGAAAAGTAATTTGGACTTAAATGAAACAAGGAAGCTGACTCTTAGTATTCGACAGCTCAGACTCTTGTCAAGGAAGATAAGTTACTTTCAGTAATGATCATAATTAGCGTCTTGTCCATCAGGGCACAAGTCCCTTTGTTTACTGGAGGCAGTGGCACGGAGCAGTGTGATGTAGAGCAATTGCTTTCCAGAAGGAAGGACACTTTCCCCCCTTTTCTTGCCCAGGTTGGCTTTCCTCGGTGTCTCCATTGTATAAGATTATGATGAAACTCCAGAGTCAGAGCCACGGGGAAAGGCAGCCCCAGGCAAATAAGGTGATGCCTACCAGACTGGAACCAGTCTCCCTCACAGTTCCACAGACAAGTGTAAAATCAAATGGCCCTCAAAGGAACCATTAGACCAGGTCTGTTTACAGTTACAGTCTCCCTGTGGGTTCCACACACTTCCTTCTGCTCCTAAAGACAGTGTGTGTGTGTGTGTGTGTGTGTGTGTGCATTAGTGAGGAAATTATTTAGAATTACTAATATGTAAAGGAATTCTTTGAAAGTTTTTGATGTCCACACATCCCCCAGTCCATGTGGGAGCAAACATGTAGCTTGTGTAGAAAATGATCTGATGTCAACAACTGATCGTCCTTCCCATTCATTCTTTTTGGGTTAGGTCAGGGGTTCAACCCTTTGGGAATTTCATATCAAATGTCCTACATATCAAGTTATGGTTCATAACAGTAGCAAAATCACAGTTATGAAGCAGCAATAAAATACTTTTATAGTTGACGTCACCACAACATCAGGAAGTGTATTGAAGAGTCACAGGACTGGGGAGGCTGAGAATCACTGGATTAGATGAAAATTTGGACAGAATCAAGAAAATAGCTGATGTCCGTTGGTCAACAGAGGTTATTTTCATTAACGCCTTTACATAATTAAAGAACTGGGCCTCCATTCCTTGGGCCATGACACAGTCTCTTGAAGAGCCTGGGACAAAGATTTTCAATGGTTGCTACTTGCCAGCAGTATTGTGTCATATGGGTAAAACCAAGGTGCTATTAGGAGGAAACCTCTCTCTGAGATCAAATTTTAAACAATAAATAGAATTCTACAAATTAACCATTGTATCAAGATTCTGAAGCTATATTCAAAGTTATTCTAATTAAGGAATTGACAGGTAAACCAATTCCTTTCAACGTAGAAGCTAAACCAAATGCTTTGATATGGATTTTCCAGGTAACTGAGTAGAGGACATCAAAAGCAGAGTCTGTGGAAAGTAAGCAGATTGTTAAGACTTGAGATCAACCAGGCCGATACTGGGCAGAGGGTGGGTTACCTGGTGCGTTTCGTAAAGAAGGTGAACCAACCGCTTAGCTCAAACAAAGGTGCAGGGGAAGGAGCAACAGGATGGCACTGGAGAGCTGGATGATGTAAGGGAATGGAGGTCTGTTTCTGGGTACTGAGAAACCATGGAAGGACAAGTTGCTAACAGCCAAACTTCGTATCAGAAAGAGACGGAGGATTTGTAACAATTTGATTGAATCAAAATTGCAAGCCTGAATGGTGGTAGGCATTGGCACTCTGAATATTCCAGGCTAGGACCAAATAGAGAATGAATGTATTAAGGGCACAGAGACCTGGCTTCTGGTAGCATCCTAGATACTTGAATGCTATGACTTTGGATATTTTTAGATGCTTCTCATACTCAATTTTCCCATGGAGCTCCAGAGTATACCTCCTGTGTTATTAGGGTAATTAGAGGTGATAGCTGTGTCCAGGTCTCAAGGTTTGTACTCCATGGATTGCATCTGGTTTTACCTTGACTGAAATCACTACAATTAATGGCAATCTCACAAGCAAATTAAAAAGACGTGATTGCAGCAATTCTGCATGTGTGTGCATATGGTACAGGTGTGTGGTGTATGTGTGCATGCTGTATATTCATATGTGTCTGTGTCATTTCTAGGCTGCTCTGAGCATGAGAGGAGGCAGAGGAGGACATCTGTGCCCCACTCTTCCACTCTCTGCCTCTCATAGAACCTGAACCGCAATTCTTGCCCTCAGGTGGCCTGGCCTGCAAGTCCCAGAGATCCCCTTTCTCTGCCTTCAACATCCCTGACTTTCCAGGCCTGAACGGCCAAGCTCATCCTTTTATAGGGTGCTGGGCTTCCAAATTCAGTTCCTTATGCCTCTATAGTGATCATTCTTACCAGCTGAGCCATCTTCCTCACCCCACTTCTGAGAGTTTTAAACTATGTTTTCCACTTCAGATTGATAATTGAGTATATCCAGCTGGCAGTGAGCAAAAAATACTCTTTTGTTGATGAGTGTAAACAGCTCCTAGGTATAGATATGGTGACTGTCTAGAAAGACAAATGTTCTGATGCCCAGATGAAAGTAATAACTGGATAACTGGGACCTCAATGTTTCTGCTGGATCCCTTGCTAGTATATTAGTCAGTAGTTAAGGTTCTTTAGGGAATTTTGTCTCTCTCTCTCTCTCTCTCTCTCTCTCTCTCTCTCTCTCTCTCTCCACACACACACACACACGCACACACACACACGCACACACACACACACACACACACACACACACACACAAACACACATATATTTGTCAGAAAAACCAGAAAGACCATAAACGTGTGTAGCCTGTAAGAACTGAATTGAAAGGTCCTTTTCAGTCCCATATATATATATATATATATATATTAGTGTTTGTTAAAATGACTTTCAGGCTATGGTCCCACTAGTCTAACAATGCGTATCAACCAAAGAAAGTTTCAAGAATCTAGTAGTTGCTCAGTCCATGAAGCTAGATGTCTCAGCTGGTCTTCAGTATAAGCCAGAATCTCACAGAAGTAGACTCTAAAGCCAGTGAAGGAATGAACTAGCCAGCTAGTGTAAGTGCAGGCAGGCAAAGAGAACACGCTTCGTTCTCCCATGTCCTTTACATAGGCTGCCAGCAGAGGTGTGGTCCAGATGAAAGGTGGACCTTCCTATCTCACAAGATCCAGATTAAAAATGGGTCTTCCTTCTTGAAATGATTTAATAAAGAAAAAAATTAGTGGCTCATGCCCTTTAATCTAAGCACTTGGGAGGAAGAGACTTGTGAGTTTGAGGTCAGCCTGGTCTATAGAGTGAGTTCCAGGACAGGCTTCAAAAGCTAAAGAAGAGAAACCCTGTCTCAAAACACCAAAAAAATAAAATAAAAACAAAAAACAAAGGTGTACTCAGTCACTTGGGTTTTAGTTCATTCCAGATGTAGTCATGTTGACAACCAAGAATAGTCATCATGCTTGGTTTCATCTACAGTGGTACAGTAATGGTCAATTTCCCCTTAATCCTTAAGACGCCATGGGTGGTAAAAGCAGCAAGTGGAGGCTCTATAGGAGCTTGTTCCCCTCTCACCTAACAGGAAGGTAGAAAGCAGCTCAAGGGTGGGTTTCAAGACCAGCATCCACATCACACTACCTGGTAACCCTGATACAGGTCACTTAGACTCTGTGAGTCTCCTTTCAAACATGGATGATAATACTTTACAAGATTGGTGTGGGGATTAGATGAGCTAATACACGGGGGAACGGCATTTAAATAAGCCTTCCATGTGTTGCAACAGCATTTAATTTCTTCCTCCCATCCTTCCCTCACCTCTCTCCTTCAGAGATGCCATAAACCTGTGTAGCCCTTAAGAACTGGATTGAGAAAAAGGAATTGGTCCTTTTCTGCCCCTATGCAGTTCCAGGTGTAGTCTGCCTTCTCTAAGCTGGTTGGTGGGGAGCTAACAACACCTGCCTGCCTTTACCTCTCATAGCACAGGCATGGTAGGCTTGTGCCACCAAATCCAACCTTCTTCTCTCTGTAGGGATCTAATAGGTGCCTATGAAGCAAGCACTTTACCAATCGAGACATCTCCCTAGCTGCAAGGTCTGTTTCAAGCAAAGATATTCTTGTTTTTCTTCCATTAGTGGCTCTTGTGCACTTTGTATTCTGAGAGATAGACCAGCCATATTCCTTGCCCAGTTACCACGAAGAAAGAAGAAACTGGGCGGCTCCATGTTCTGGGGCCTCTGTAAGTAGTCACCCCATGCCAGCTGCTGCACAAACCCAGCAGTCATACCTTTGCTTCCTGTAGTTGTTCAAATACCACCCAGTTCTCCAAGCCTGTTGCTGGATTAGTTAGAGGAGAGCAGTGAGCAGGGATGAATGCCTTAATTGGCTATTAATATATGGCCACTACTATTCTTAGAAATTCCTGATGTTTGTCTCACTACCTTGAAAATAGAGTTCAGATTCTGTGGCTGGTTTCTATCACACATAGAACCAGGGAGGTTGATAGGTGATAGACTAGACCACGTTGCCATTTCTGGAAAGACCCAGTTACATCTGTTGTAGCTTTAAAAAGCCATGCTCAGAAAGTTGTCTGGTAATTCAATTTATCTTGAATAATAATAATTCACCCATCCAGATATGGCTTTGACTGCAATTCAGTATACAACCCAAAGTCCTCTTTAATCAAATGGCTTGAACAATTAGTGGTGGGGTTCATAGTAAATGAGTTGAACTTGGCAAGAGAGTGAGTCTGATAATGGATTAAACAAGTTTGGGAGGGGTTTAGATCTTAAAGGTTTGAAACATGCAATTTGAAATCTTTAACTTTGATATATTTAGTCATTGATAAGTTCTGATGAATTCTCAAACTGGAAGTCCACTGAACACATAATTTTAAAGGATATCTTTGTCGATATAAAAGGCAACTCTATACTCTTCAGTCTCATATAGAAAAGGGGAAAACATTCATCATACATGAGATCAATAGGTAGCTCTAGTAGTATGTCTACAGCAAGAGAACTAATCCCACTTCATCCCTCAGCCCACCAGCCTGAGTGAGTGCCCTGGCTCAGGCCTATTCTGTGCCCTTGAAAATGTGGCTCTGCAGAATTCCACTAACAGTATGTGGATGTTTTTCCTTCCTGATGTGGATTACATCCCTTGGAGATGCCACAGAGGCATCCAGTCCCCAAGACCATGAGAGACTTGATAATTAAAAACAAACACCTTGGTTCTCATCCAGACATCATGGCCCAAATTCATCCTGGTCTGAAATAGCAGCTGAGTGTCCTGCTCAATTTGGCCCCAACTCAGCCCAGACGGAGACTCCTGTTTCCACTAGAAGATACCAGAAACAAAACTTCCATCCATCTGAAGGCACTGGGGATAATTTTAGCTCTGGGGAAGATGAAAAGGCAATAGCCTGGGTGGTTTATATGTAAGAATGGGAAATGGCGTGAATCAGGAGCTTCCTTACCCTGGGTCACATGGAGAACCAAATACTGAGGCAACCCGTGCCTCACCCGGAGCCTTCTAACGTCGGTTATAGTTGAGAACATTTACCAGAAAGCCTGGAATGGAAGGCTCATGCCGGTCATTTTGGCACCTGGAAGGCCAAGACAGGGGTTTCTCAGGTTCAAGTCCAGCCTGGGCTTCAGAGACACCATTTCAAAAAGAGAAAAAAAAAAATACTATTAGACTCGTGGAAACCACTGCGGCCCATTACTAGATGATGACAATGGAACTTTAAATGACACAAGGCTCACATTTGCATTTGTTTAAAGATGAAAAGCAATTTCTCTACCCCCTCCCACTCCTGAATGGGGTGCCTCCCTGTAACTGACTAGGGAGCTGACATGACCCGAGGTGGCCATTTATCATTTATATTATTACAATACCACATTCAACATGTGAGATGCTACTGTATCTAGATGCAAACAGAAGAATGAGAGCGCCAAGAAAATAAACAAACACACCAAGCGATGTGTGAGTCACTAAAATATATGTCCCTAACCATGTGCTGTCATTGCTCCTGGGAAGAGCCCTATAGTGCTGTTCAGGGTGTATTTACTTCATCCAAGATGCAATCCTGATGTAAACTGGAAGCAGCTGGTTTCATAATCATGAAAGAAAGGCATCCAGATGGACCTGGGTTTCTAGAGACGGGAATTATAAAATAGAGAAAGACCCTGCTGATGATTTGGGGCCTGCACAGTCATTCTCTGGGGTCCAAGACACCCTCTTCAAACAGCCAACTCCAAGAACACAAATCCCCCCTATCCGATGGTTTCGTATTCACAGACAGACTGTAGACATCATCTACAGACTTTGAACCATCTCAAGACAACTCATAGCAATGAATATAATGTCAATGCTGTGTAAGTCATTATTGTTTATGGAATAATGACAAGAGAACCTTCACGTTCATCTTTTCTCCCCTGGATATTTTCATTCTGCAGTTGGATGAATCTGCAGCGTTTTTAAAGCAAACAACCCAGAGAGCCCCCTGAGCACATGTGTCCTTAGGTACATTCATAAATGGATAACTTCATGAGACAGAAATGCCTGTCTGCTACACAAGCTTGTTTTGTTTTGTTTTGTTTTTAATCTCATCTACAATCCTGAGTGAATGGAAGCTTAAAGATGGCGATTAATGAACCATTTCCATGCCTTACTGGCTGTGTGATGAAAGGGCCAATTACTTGGCCTCTCTTATTTATTCATTTACAGCACAGAGAGAACAACATCATTGATGTTAGTTATCTCTCATGGGAGAGCTATGTGAATTAAAGGAGAAATAGCATGTGTAGCTGGAATGACTTGTAATTGAAATAATAGTGAGTAACATTCCCAAAAAGGTATAGCTTCAGAAATCTGAGCTGGCATTTGGACTAAGAAAGTCTTCTGCACTTGGCATGAGAGCTACACCGAGGTGATATCAACGGTTCACGTCTTCAAGAGAAAAGGAGGCTCTATTATCCCTCCTCACTCCAAATCTTTTCCATTCTGATATTCCCAGCCAAGGATGACCTTTACCCAAGGGTCTCAGGAAGGTAGAATTTGCAATCTAGAGCTCAGAAGGTGAGTTTGGAGTTACATTTAAAAACAAGAGTATATTCTAATGTTTTTGAAAAAGAAGCCACATGCATGACAGAAATCAAAGACAGAGAGTAGACCATGTTCATGAACCAAGGGGAGGGAACTGGCAATGACTGTGATCAGCAGAGTCGTAAAATAAATAAAAGCCCAGATATGAAGGAAAGAGGGGCATAGCATAAGAGAAGAAAGAGGAGAGATGGGTAGCTAGCCTCTCCCCCTGCACGCAGAGCTTGAGGTGGGGCAAGAACATGGGCCTACACATCTACTAAGGGCTTTGAAGGAAGTCGCTGTTGGCAAACCTCCTTGAGCAGGCCTAGCCTGAGAGGAGGCTCTGCGCTATGATGGAGAAGAGCAGGGACAGAGCCCAAACCACTAGTGCATTGTTGAAGTCTGAAACAACGGCTATAGGAGGTGGCAGATGGGATGTTGGATGGGTGTGCAGAAGGATGTGAAAGCTGAGACGTAAAGACCGAGATTTTAGATTCTGCAATCCGTGCTACTGGTGCCAGTCACCATTCCCAAAGACACAGTTCTGAGCACTGTGGCCTGCATGGTGAGATCCCAGATGACACTTGCCACAATCTAGCGACCTTCCAGATCAAATGGTTGTTGGGTCCTGTTGGCATGTGTCTGCAGCTTTAGGCTCCATCATGGGGGGTGCCTCCTCACCACATGACAGATAGGAATTTAGAGACAGAAAGGGCTATGATTATACTGTCCCCTTCAGTGATATACCCTTAGTGACCCAACTTCCTTCCACTGGGTGCTACCTCTTAAAGGTTTTACTATGCCCAAAACCAAAAGTACCACAGGCTTGATCAAGTTTTTAATTCATCAGCATTTGATGGGATATCAAGGATCCAAACTGTAACAAAGACATATTCAAAACTGTCTCAACTGGACTTTATCAAATGTATACTATTCATGTTCCTGTTGGATTTGACTATTACAGAGTTTATTTGCTTACTTACATGTATTAATGACTGGCAAAGCAAAACATATCATAAAATTGAAAATTTAGTGGACTTTTCACGGGGAAAAAAAGTAAAATAATATCAACTGATTTCAATTAAATCCTGAAACCACAGTGACAAATTCAGAGCCGGTTGCATTAGGAGCTTCCAGAGCTGAATTTCAAGGTATTGCTAAGAAAACGTTTCTTCTATTTAACCCAATAAATTTGGCAGGTCAGATGAGCCAACTGGTCACATAATGTGACAACATAGATATTTCCATTTTCAAATATGTCATTTGTCTTTGTTGATATTCCTTCCAGCTGGTGAAATTCTAGGAGCTTTTAATGAATTGAAAGGCTCAACTTGCCTAAAGCCATAAAGGTCACTTGTCCAAAAATATCATGAACTTGGAATGGTAAGATGCACAGTTGTGTGGCTGCTTTATCACTATTATTATTTCCACCAGGGCTAGGGACATCTCTCAGTAGAGACGAGGACCAGCAGCTGCCCCCAGAGAAAGGAGAAAGTATGTGGGAGACACAGTATTGACCAACATGGAGAAGGTCTGCAAGGCCCCATGAGAAGAAGGCTGGAACTCATTAATCAAGGAACCAAAACCCAGGATTGATGTTTAAAGCTGTGATAGGGTGTACTGGGAGAGCTAGGGGGCAGAAGGTGTACCTGTACTTCGCTTCTTCTTTGCGTGTTTACCTGGTTCATCACCGCTGCTCAGTAGCCTGCAGTGTCTCTCTTTAAAGTTTACCTCTGCTCCACGTGCAGTGCGGTAGTGGTATGTGTGTGTGTGCGTGTGTGTGTGTGTGTGTGTGTGTGCGTGTGTGTGTGTGTTTGGGGGGGTCTTTTTCTCTGAGGGTCTTTTTCTTTGATTATCAGTTAATACCATTTCTATGGCATTGCTTCACAATGCTCTGGGGTCCAGTCTGTCCTGTGTGTCCAGGCTCTGTAAAGGCAGCGAGCATCGCTGGGGCATTTGCCTTTCAGTGGGCTATATACCCAGGCAGGCGGCGTCCTGTCCTGCTCCCTACCCCACTCCCACTTCTGATCCCCTGAAGACTGAAGCACACAAGCTGACTGGATCATATCCCTGCTCCTTTTACTTTCACAAGCCTCCTTTGGCCACCAGAACGGAGTGGACAGACTGCATACTACCATCATTTAATCTTAGCATGAAAATTCAATTATCCTTTTCAGGATCAACATGGAAATGGGGGGGGGGGGCAACGAAACCCCAAAGACACAAGGTGACCTGTCTCGGCGGTATGACCTAGTGCACAAACCAGCTAATGATGCCCATCTGTCAGCCGGGCCCCAGAAGCTGTAGCCAGGAGGGAGAGGAGCCCCAGCCTGACAGATGGCAGCAGAGGCTTGGCTGACTAAAGGCTAATCCAGCCCAAGCCTCTGTTTCATTCCCAGCAGCCAGGTCTCTTCTCAACATGGGCAGTGTACTCAAAGGACACACACGCCTGCTTCTGTGCCTCAGCTTCACAGCTTCACAGTCAATGCGGACAGGTGCTGGATGTCTTTCTAGTTCTCTTTTTCTACCAGCTCTTCAATTCTGCTTCTTGTTAAGGAAATTCATAGTCCATTTTACCCCATAATTATTTCATGTAAGTAGGAAATCAAATCGGAAGTGGCAGGAGAGAATGAATGCCAGGAAAAGAAATTCAAATCGGAGTGGCTCTTGGCTAACACTATTTCTTTGCGAGAGTAATTCAGACTTTTGTTATCACCCCACTGGGTGGAAAAATAAAAGCAACCAAATTGGGTAAGTGGGTGGTTTCCACGAAAAAAAAAAAAAAAAAAAAAAAAAAAAACAGATGCAACCCAGGAGCTGGGTTCTTGTTTTGCTTCTCTCTTGAAGAAACCTCTGCTCCTCTTCTGGGAGTAATGAGCAAGGAACTTCAGGATACTTCCCCAAAGTCAGCGAACTTCACAAACATGCTATATGTAAACATTTAGGACTAGAGGGGGTAAACACCCAGTGGTGTGTGAAGAAAGACATCCCCAGGAAAAAAAGCAGTGTCGGAAAATGATCCCAACCTCTGCCACTTAAAACATCCACGGGGAGGAAAAATGTCACTGCAGGTAGCAGCTGTGAATGACAGCATGCCCCAGACCTCACTCTGGGCCTTCTGGGCAAGGTCTCCTGATGTTTGGAAAGTGACAGGGTTATATTTTCTCACCCAGCTGTTGCTTTTTGACTTGGTAGGCAGGAAGCTGTGGAGGCTTCTCCAGCAACCCGAGGGATTGATTGAGAACTGTGTGCAGTGTCTGATGGAGGAAGGATGGCGAGTGGGTGAGCTTAGTAGACACACGTTCTGGAAAAAGCAAAGGGTGGCAAGTTATTGAGTGGAATGCAGCTTCCTTAGTTGAGGTGAGGCCCTGCGATCCTTCTGGTTGCCTATCTTAGGAGCCTTGTATGTTGGCCCTTTTTTGGGCATAGCCTAGGAAAAGAACTATTCCATATTTAAAGGCTGCCAAGGGCATGGGGTGATTCAAAGAAAAGCCATATTCTTTCTTTGTGATTCTTTAGCCTGGGATGTAGTAGATCACCCCTGCTCATTAAAGTAGTGTGGGTTACGAAGAGAGTCCTGTTGTGTCCGTAACCCCATCCCTCAAAAGGCTGAGAGGCAGGGGGATCACTAAAGGTTGAAGTCAGCATGGGTTACATAACATAGTAAGTCCCAAGCAAGACTGGGATATTCTTCAAAAGCAAGTAAACATACATACATACATACATACATACATACATACATACATACTTACAGACAGACAGACAGACATATAAACAAACGTAAACACAGTCATACACACACAGGGGTGGGGCACACCCAGGGCAGGCAACCCAGAAACTTGATTTTAACCTTGACTCTGCCACTTTAGAAAGGTCACTTTATGTCTTTGGATGTTCCTTTCTGACCGCAAAAAGCAAAAATACTTGTAGAGAATATCCAGCACGTACTGAGAAGAAAAAAAGAAACCTTTCTTAATTCTTTTGTCTGTGGCGTGTGTAGAGGCTGAAAGTAGATGCCAAATGACTTCCTCTATTGCACTCCACCTTATTCTTGGAAACAAGATCTTTACTGTCCTTGAAACACACCCCTTTGGCTAAACTGGCTGGTGAGCAGGCCCCTGGAATCGCCTACTTCCACCCTCTATCCTCCATTCTGGGGTTACAGATAAACACTGCAAAGCTTCTATTTTATGTGAATGCTGGGGATCTGAACTCAGGTCCTCGTATTTACCATGCAAACTCTTTAGTCACTGAGCCAACCCCTTGTTGCTAGGTCTTTGACTTATTATTAACAGGTACTCCAAAAGATTGTTATTTTAAATGATCTGTTTTCAAGCAATATATTAGTTCATTCAAAAATTAGTGGGAAATACTGCATGAGATTCTGAGGTGGTTCTCTATACCTCATGTAAACATAGGATACATCCTTCCCAAAGCATCTGCAAGCAGAAAGCCAAGAAAGAACTCAAATGCTTAGCATCAATAACCCAACAGGAGTCCAGCAAGCATTGTCCAATAGCACTGTCCATGACAATAGACGTGTACAATATCAGTACAGTCCAAGCTGTAGTCACATCTTGACCACTGAAGTTGCAGCTAATGGGACTGAAGGACTGAACTTGAGGTTATTTTGATTTTGTGTAAAATTTAAGCAGTTGTGTACACTCCTTTGGAAGTACAGAGCTCATCATCATATTCTAGCCCAACAAGGTATCCTGGAATGACCTGTGGTCAAATGAAAAACAGGCCTCTGTCCACCCCCATTTCAATACTTTTAGGCACTCGGGGTAACGACAGAGCTGTGTGACTCAAATTGTCTTGGTTATTGAGGTAACATAGCAGTGTCTACTTCATAACTTCGCAGAGAAGACTAGGAAAATCAGTATGTGAACCCCTAGGAGGAGAATAAAAGGAAAGAGATCACACAGGGTGGAAGGTGATTTCTTCTTCACTCAGTATAAAGTATAGTGATACTGAGAACATACAAATAAAGGGAGATGAGGTTGCAATGTCATATATGAGAAATTGAAGCTAAATAAACAAAAGGCCAAAACACAGGGCCAAGGTAGAACAGATGGCAGTAGGAGCACTGGGAAAGCCAAGACATACAGCATAAAGCAGGGGCTGGCAGATGCATCCGAGAGTGAATTTCAGGTTGAGACTTCCTCATCATGACAGGAATATGAACACAGGTCAATTGTAAATAGCAACAAACAAGAGAATTGTGAAATAACAATAAACAGGAGACCCCTCAGAGTAGTAATAATACTTTACCTGGGTTATCTTTGAAGTAAATAGGTTTATTTCGGAATCCAGTACTGGAAGGTCAAGTTCAAGACTAATTAGGAAACGGTTATTAGTTTGGCTCCTGGTGAAGGTTGACGTTCAATGCAGGAAGCTATGTCAGAGTGAATGCTCATATTTCAAGCCAAGAAGTAGAGATAGACTGAGCCCCCATCCCACGTGAGAACATACTCATCACCTCAGCTCCTTTCATGGGGTCCACAGTACTCACCACCACCACCCTGCATTAGGGCACTTTTTAGTTGCCTAACTTCCTTCTTGAAAGGAATCTGAGCATGAGTCAGGTAGTCCCAAAGAACAGATGTCATCCATAGTAATATGGATTGCTCTGGGCAGACAGGAGGAGAAACACGGAGCTAGTTGAAGGGTTACCCAGCAGCCACTGTAAGTTAACTATATATACTCTAGTACAGTGGTTCTCAACCTTCCTAATGCTGCAACCCTTGAATATACTTCCTCATGTCGTGGGGACCTCCAAGCATCAAATTGTGTTGCTATTTAAAAACTATAATTTTTTAACTCTTATGAATCATAATGTCAAAATCCTATATTGCCAATGATCTTAGTTGACTCCTATAAAAGGGTCCTTTGACCCCCCAAAGGGGTCATGACCCATGGGTTGAGAACCATTGCTCTAGTAGAATTAAAGATTAAAAGGAGGGCACTTGCTTGTTCCTGGCTGCTCAGACCATGAAATAATCACCCAGAAACTATACTATTTGCAATATGTTTGGCCAATAGCTTAAGCATTTTGCTAGCTAGCTCTTATATCTTAAATTAACCCATTTCTAGTATTTTATATTTTACCATGAGGTTCTGGCTGGCAGCTTATACCTTTCCTCTCTGGTGGTTACATGGTGTCTCACTAACTCTATTATCTCTGTCTCTCTGTGTCTCTCTGTGTCTCTCTGTGTCTCTCTCTCTCTCTTTCTCTCTCTCTCTCTATATATATATGTGTGTGTGTGTGTGTGTGTGTGTGTGTGTATATATATATATATATATGAACAGAGTTAAGCATAACTTTTTGGTAACCAAATTTTTTTTCAACTTCCTGGTTCATGCTGGCAACATGAACTCTGTCTCTTCAGGAGGTCCTTACTTAAATGGCGTTTGTGAGCAGCATGTTACTCATTGCTTAATGGCAACATAGACCTGCTAAATCCCTGCAGCTGGGATGGTGAGCATGGTTCACAGAGGTGGTGAACTTACCTCCACCACGTTGAAGTGGGTGGAGCAAACAGGCAGGGCCATGGAGTTAGTCCTAGCCATGCCCATTTAACATGTTCTTTTAAGGTGCTCCTGGTCAGAAAATGATTACAGGTGCACAATAAAGACAGATTCAGACAAAAGAAAGCCTCTGAATGGGTAACATTATGTTTAAAAAATGTACATAGGCTTAGGAGAAAGAGGAAAAAGAGCATAAATAAGAGTACAGATAGTCATAGTTTAAAAAAGTAAAGATAATAAAATAAATATTAAAAAGTAATACAGTCAAAAATAAGTCATGTAAAGATGGAATATACACAGAGAGTCTGGACTATGTATATTATTTGCTTTCTTTGAATTTTTGACTACAAAGAGTTATTTGATTCTGGGAGCTTCTAAGTTATATCAACATAAAGGTATCTTGACCTCCAACTTTGGTTCTAGAAATATGTTGCTTTGGAAAAGAGGTTCTGCTTTTGTTTCCACAAAAAACAAGAACCTGTGTATTTTTTTCAGACTAATGTGGTTTGATGGAACAAGGCCTACTCCATAAACCCAAAGAACACTTTGTGCAACAACCAGCAGGAAGTACTCTAGAGAACTATGTCCAAATTCTCTAATATTATTTCTAAATGTTAGTTTTCATTTAAAGGGGGAATATGATATAGAAATGAATTCTTTACATTGGTAAGGACTTTGGTCTATTAATAAAAATTTAAGGTCAACTTGCTACACTGTGTATATGTATTTCTGCTCTTGTTTAAGGTATTATGCTTATACAGTTCATTTAAAATATATGATTTAAAATTACAGATTAATAGATAGTCATTCATAATAGTCAAACTTGTAGTCATGTCAATTAGGTTTTCTAGATGTACAGAAATATATTTCAGATGGATAGGTATTCTTCAAACCTTTCAAAGACCTACAAAATATGGCATTTAAAATGTTTTGTTAATGTAGGACTTTTCATGACAATGAGACACATCTGCTCCTGGTAGCACCAATCTACTTCAAGAGGGTGACGGGCATTGAAGAGGCTCCTTATGGAGTTGGTTAGCCATTTGGGCATGAAACTGCTCTTGTCTGAACTTCTTGATATGTAGAACCCACAGAAAAATGACTGCTGAACTTGCCTAAAGAAGGTAAGACCATCCTTTAGGGTTCTTCCAGACATTCTGCAGGACACAGAAGAAAACAGCTGATAAACTTTGCCAGTACAAGGCAGAACAGATCTTCAAATTTTCTGCTTCACTGAAAAGTCTGCCAGATACTATGAGTCAGTAGGCTGAAGATGGATGCTCCAACATTACAAAAGAACTTTGGATGACTGTCCAGGCAGCAAGATGTCTCTGAATTCTAGAGTTTTAGAAGTTGCTTACAATATACTTCCTGTTTACTTAGGTAATATCCTTCTGGAGTCTTTGAAAAGTTGAAGAGAGATAATTATAGGTTTTCTTCATTATGATAAAAGATAAATTAGATATAAAACTTTAGACTCACAAAGAAATATTGTAACTGTAATTTTTACTTGATACCTGTTTTATTATAGGCAATTTTACTATGTTAAAGTAATTCCTTTTTAATTGGATATAAAAGGAGAGATGATATGGGATATCCTTCTATATATGTGTTGCTTTTATTGGATAATGAATAAAGCTGTTTGTGCCAATGCTTAGTAGAGTAGAGCCAAGTGGGAAATTCAAACAGAAATATATAGAGAGTAGGCAGAGTCAAAGAGACACCATGTAGCTGCCAAAGGAGAAGGACTCAGAACCTTTCTAATAAGCTATAGCATTGTAGCAATACACAGGTTAATAGAAAGGGGTTAATTCAAGGTATAAGAGCTAGCTAAAAATATGTCTGAGTATTGGCCAAGCAATGTTGTAATTAATATAATTTCTGTAGGACTATTTGAGTCTGAGTGGCCAGGAAATGAAAGAGCATGCTCTGCTTACATAGAGCAATGAACACTGGAGTTTATATTTGAAAATATCAGCAGTTGTGCTATGTTTTAAATGTGAACCTAGCAAACTAAGTCTCATGTGTCAGAGGATTGGTTCTCACCTAATGTTATTATTTGGTAGGTACTAGAAATTTTAGGAAGTAGAACCTAGCTAGAGAAATTGAATCACTGGGTATGTGTATTTTTTAAGGTGTCTTGTCCCTGGCTCCTATTTGGATTAGCTCTTCTTCCTGTCTGCCATGGGGTGACCAGCCTCCTTCACCATAAGCTCCTGCCACTTCAGTGTTCTACCCAAGTGCACAGAGCCAAACAATCATGGTTTGAACCATCTGAGAACACAAGACAAAAAAAAAACCTATCTCCTTTAAGTTGTTCTCTCAGGAACATTGTCAACATGCAAAAGCAGCTAATTAAGGTTGTCTTAAGAACAGCTACTTAAGGGTAAAATTCAATAGGAACAGGACACAGTCACAGTGGAGACGCAGACTAGCAAGAGAGTTGGTGAGAACTAGCTAGGTCATGGGGATACCTTTTAGTAATTTCTAGTAATTGAAGATAAAGTTTAAAATTAAAAGGACCAAAGAAGATTCTTAGGATATTGGCCTGAGTAACCCCCAACTGGTGAGTCTATTTGTGGACATGCTGCATGAGTTCCAATTGGTCTTAATAGAAAAACAACAACAACAACAACAAAGCAAAAACAAAATATAGAGCCAGATATCTGGCTAAATACTGAAAGATCAGAGAGACAAAGGAGCAAGCCACAGACAATTCTTACCTTGATAACAATGCCTCATTCGAATAAAGGGTGACCTCCTGTCTCCTCCTGCCTTATAGTCCTCTCTTCACCCAGCCATATCACTTCCTATCTGTCTCTAAAGATCTATAGACCTCTGTGGTTAGTTAGTGGCTAGATACACCCTCTGATCTTCAGGCAAGCTTTATTTGTTAAGGCACGTACAAAATACCACCACAAGAAGATGGAGAGAGCTTCCTTTTTTTTTTTTTTTTTGGTTTATCAATACAGGGTTTCTCTGTAGCTTTGGAGCCAGTCCTGGAACTCACTCTGTGGACCAGGCTAGCCTTGAACTCACTGAAATTCTTCAGACCAGGCTGGCCTTGAACTTATGAAAACCGCCTGCCTCTGCCTTCTGAGTGCTGGAATTAAAGGCGTGTGCCACCACTGCCTGGCCATTTATTTTAGAAGTTTATTAAAAGTTGAAGTTAAAATACAAGGGTGTCCCCTTGTTTGTGCTATATTGGAAAACATTTTGTAATAGAGGAAATAAAGGAAAGCCATACGGATTCCCAGCAGAGCCACGAATGGAGCACACTTGCACCCTTTAGGATTTTTGCAACCAAAGGGCTGCAAATCCAAGCCGATTTGTAGATAAAGAGTCAGTTAATGAGAAAGGTGGAAAGTGCCCACCACCAAATGTGGCTTGTGCCAGTTCATAACTGACAGGATTAGGGAGAACCACATTAACATTGTGATGTGGGTGTCCCCTCTGTGTTTTGCTTGTATTGGTTAATGAATAAAGAAACTGCCTTGGCCTGATAGGGCAGAACTTAGGCAGGTGGAGACAACAGAACTGAATTCTGGGAGGAAGAAAGCAGAGTCAGAGAGAGACGCCATGGATCCACGGGAGACAGATGCCAGAAATTTTACCAGGAAAGCCACTGCCACATGGCGATACACAGATTAATAGAAATGGGTTAAATTAAGGTGTAAGGATTTTCCAATAAGAAGTTAGAGCTAATGGGCCAAGCAGTGTTTTAATTAATACATTTTCTGTGTGGTTATTTCAGGGCTAAGCTAGCCAGGCAGCCCGGACAAACAAGCAGCTCGCTCCCTGAAACAACATTGTGATGACCTGGTCAATTGCTGAGTAAGGGAGTATTGGAAAATCGGAGGCAAGAATGGGGCAGAAGATGGCTTGAAACCTTCTCTGTACCACCAAAAGGAACAGGCTTGGAACCTTCTCTGTACCACAGGAAGGAAACAATCTGGAAGATTCACAGCATTCGGGCCTCAGCATGATGTTGCGTTTGACACTGAGAGGCACCCTTGAGAGCTGTGCTCTCTTACCAGAGTCCTGAGACAGGCTGCTGAGCTGGTGTCTTTTAAGAATAACCAGATGTGCTTCAGTATTTGTCCACTCCTCAATTGAGCGGTTGTGTCTTCAAGGTGTCTGGGTGTCCAAGTATCTGACAAACACCTCTGTTGAAAGAATGAAGTTAATTAAACGACAGGGCAACAGGGCTTCTTGACTGTCTTATCAGCATGGGAAACATGCCACATCCAACAATGGAGGGCGTACTCTCGAACGCCACCTTAGTGTGGCACATGGAAGTGTGGGTGGGATTTAAGTCCTCTCGTACTGTAGCTGGGGAAATAATCCCGTGTCTTAAGTTTACAAGTTAATGGCATACACATCCTATCCTTCAGCGTTAAACACTTAACACTTCTAAGAACAAAAGAGAATTTGTGCTGTATTTTATACACTCCTGTGGCCATAGAAGCTTGTGTTCAACCTAAACATTAGAGTAACACATGTCCTAATGAAAGAAGAATGTGGGCTGGGTGGTTGTGGCAGAGTGATTGATGGCTGTTCTGGGAATAAAATAATTAGGCTTTCTTCTTTTCTTTCTACCCTTGGGATGTTTCCATTCAAAATATATTTAACCAGAAAGTGATTTAACATTGTTAGTGGGTTTTATTTATTAGACTTCAATATCTTGCTCTGTAATTTTCAGAGATTTTCAAAGACAGATAAGATACCATACTTGTCTCTCTGCCTACGAAGTATAATAATGATGTGCCGTGTTTGTGCAGTACCACGTCTGTGCACTTGAAACACACGGTGGCATTCTCCCACATTGATGAATCTGTTTCTCAAAGGAGAACATGGTAATCCACATTAAAGGCCTGGAACCTCCCAGTGACTGCGGCTGGCATGTGACAAATGCTCTTGTCTTTTTGTTTTGGAGCTAGACAGGGAGGGAGAGGATTGTGAGGCAAGGTCTTGCTAAGTCGCCCAAGCTTCAAATTCACAATTCTCCTGCTCTGTACTCCCAAGAGCTTGGATTTGGGATCATGAGAGTGCAATACTCACAGAGCAACTGATTGATTTTAATGTTTGATGTGTGTGTTGACTATAGACTTTGATAAACTAATTCTAATTGTGATTAAAGATAAGATGATTGCATTAGATTTTCAAAGTAGATAATCAAACCATCTGAAAACTGTCTTTTCCTTTCCAATAAGTAAGCCTCGTTTTAAAAATTGCTTTATTTTGTTAGACAGGACTGTCAGGTCAAGAAAATAATCACACAATAACACGAGAATTGGCACTGATGTTTTTAAACAAAATGGGGTCTAGGGATGATTTCCAAAGGACACTGATTGTTGGTGACTAAACATTAACTCAACAGATTTCTTTAATTTCTCGTCCTACATATGATTCTGCTTCCTCCCTCCTATGTATGAGTTGTACAGATGCTCACTGTTCTTCAGCCTTTCGTGTGTAATCACTGTTCACCCTGATCTTCAGTCTTTCTTGTTTAATCACGTGTTCATCCTTGCTTATCTGATCTTGTACCTCCTGACTTTGATATCTTGCTGATGTCAGTTTGCTGAGTGTTTAAAAATAGGACTTCTGTTAGCAGATTATTTGTCAGATAAATGAAGTCATTGTGCTCTGGAGCCTGTGAAGCCCTCAATTGAACTTTCTTCTTCCTGGTTTTGTGTGTTGAATATCTTCTTCTTAGACCAGAGACCATCTTCTCCATTATCGCCCATAACTTTACTGTGTAACATTTCTTCTGTCTGCCAATTCCCCATTGAGTCCTCTGTCTTTCTGTTTTTCTTTTGATGGAAATAGTTTTTTTCATATAATATATTCTGATTACAGTATCCCCTCCCCCAACTCCTCTGAGAGTGTATTCCTCATTTAATGTCAGCTGGTTCATACCACCATTGATGCCATTTTATCAGGTGCTTCCTGGTTTATATTATCTGTCTTTTCCGAGGGAAATTAAGTAAAGAACCTTGGAGTATGGATCTGAACTATGTAGGTCCCCACAGTGACATGACCCCAGGCCTTTACAGATGTGGCACTTGATGCCACAGAAAAGTTTTGTGTTGAAATTCTCAGAAGCATATTTTTCAGTTGACCATGCATATAACCGAACATCACTGGGTATTC
The DNA here is from genome assembly GCF_903992535.2 of Arvicola amphibius. Classification (NCBI taxonomy): domain Eukaryota; kingdom Metazoa; phylum Chordata; class Mammalia; order Rodentia; family Cricetidae; genus Arvicola; species Arvicola amphibius. Next base: position 41,363,879 of record NC_052063.2, read on the forward strand.
TCCAACTTTCACCAAATAAAAACTGATTACATGAGTCTATTAGACTCTGTATCATGTGAATTGTGGTAATATATTTATATGACCCATATTTTAAAAGCATATGTTGTATATTCTCTTAATTTTGATGTTAAATTCTCTAATGGTCCTGAATTGGGGTTTTAGTACTAATTCACAGCTAATACAGGTCAACAGAACCAGTTGGCTTAGGCAGAGGAAGATATTTATTAAGTCTCCTGAAATGAAGTCTTCCGTGTTGAAAACTGCAGTGTGGTTCTCGCTTCAGGCTTTCCCACCTCCATTACTTTTATAAGTTTCTCTCCAGGATGAATCTGAATTACATCATGGGAAAGTAAGTTTCATGACTCCCTTGGCATAGTTGTGGTGTTAAATATGGAGAATCCATTAATAGCTAAATGTATAAAGGTTACTATATCTGAGAATAAATAGATATAGATATATCTTTGTAAACTTTAACATCTGCAGACATGCTCAATATTTCTGTTTATAGTGCCCCTTAGACCTCAGGCTTGTGAGGGAAGAGGATTTCGCCCCCTGTTGAGCAGCTGTAGTACCTGACACAACATAGAAACCGTGTATGTTTTTGAATGGATAAATATTGGAAGGTGATACCTAAAGCACAAAGAATGTTCAGGAAGAACCATCCAAACAAAGGAAGCTTTTGTTCTCAGAGATCTCACTGCTGAAACTGAACCTTGGCACAGAGTAACATACAGACGAAAGTCGATGCAGAGAGCAGGAAGTACTGCAGGGGTACAGGAAAAAGTCAGAGGAGACCATAGCATCCAGCCATGAAGGAAGCCCCACAACACGTGCAGGAGGAAAAGTCAGAGGGTACCACAGCATCCATCCATAAGAAGAAGTCCCTCAGCAAGTACAGGAGATCCAGCACGAGACGTGCAGGAGTTGGGTCTGAAGCATGTTCATGTGTCCCTAAAATAAACAAAGTCCATCTTTGCTCAAAGAACTCAGCTAAGCACAGAGAGAGACAATCGGAAGCCAGTTGCTGAAGGGGCAGCTGACAGAGTGGATTCACTCTCAACCTGGACCTACTGGAAATAACAGCAGCTGAGAAGGTCACTCTCAGTAAGAAAGCGTGTCATACCAAGGACCACGTGGGAAAGGGAGTGGCCATGGATCTGCTCCTCTCTGGTTTCATGATTATTGTTGTTGTTGTTGTTGTTGTTGTTATTGTTATTATTATTATTATTATTATTATTACTACTATTTAGTTTTTAAGGCAGAGTTTCTCGGTGTAGTCTTTGCTATCCTGGAACTCACTCAGTAGCCCAGGTTGTTGTAGAATATTATTTTAAGTTGTGTTATTTTTGTTTATGCTCTGGGGCATTTGTTAAATGATGCAAAGATGTGTTTGACTAAATAAAATGTACCTGCAGTCAGGAGGTTGCCACAGCAACTAGCTGATGGGAAGGGGTAAAGAGGAGCCAGGTGGAGAAGGGTTTTCAGAGAGGTGAGAGGAGAAACACAGAAGTTCTGGGGAGATGTGAGGAGAGGAGGTGAGCTACTTGCTATTCAACCTCTCTGAGAAGCATAATTCCACCTTCAAACCTTTAGTCTTGAGTTCTTTAGAGGGACAGAGATTTAGTTTAGTTCTCTTCATAGCTTTAAAAGAGCCAATGCCTGAGGGAATTCTGTTCCCTCAGGCTGGGGCCCTCTCACTACCTAACCACTGTAGCTGCTGAGTTGCAATTGCTGGTTCTGACAGCCTTGGATTAAAAGACAGCAACAATCTAAAAAAGAGGACAACACCAGGCTGGCCTCGAACTTATAGAGATCTGTCTGCCTCTGCCTCCCGAATGCATGCCTTTAGCATGTGCCACCACCACCCAGCCTTCTCTGGTGTCTTATTTGAATTATTAGAACCATTCAGGAAATGGAAGCTAGGATTCAAGTCTTTAGATTGGCACGTTACTAAAGGGCTGCAGGTAAAGAATTGGTACAATATTTTTAACCCCTTATTCGGGTATTCCTCTGAAATTTTTAGAATACCAACTCTCGGTGGTCATTCTAGTGCCATTCCTTCTATTAGTGCATAGAGAGTGGGGACTTTCTCAACTGAAGAGGACACTCTGCAGATAGCTGAACTGACTTATAATGGTGTAGACACTCATTTTTTCTTGTGCCATCTGATTTATGACTCATAAAAAAGCAAGTAACCTCTGAGCCGCTTTGGGGAGGGATGGCATGTGGCACAGTGGCAGCCGCTCCTCTCTTGCCCTGGACTGAGGCAACAGACGGCAGCTGCATTGATTGTCACTTAGTTGGGACAGCCGGGGCTTTGTCTGGAGGATGAGAGAGGATCAACATTTCCCACTTTGTAAATAAAGGGTTTGCTCTGGCATTGATGTATGTCAATAAATGGCTTGGGGTTTCCCTGCTGATGGGAAGCCATTATTTCTTGACAAATTCAACATCACTGATAGCCTTCCTTGATGCCAATGGATTTGTGCACTGTGGCGGTCATGGAGACCCCAAACGCCTGGCAGACAAATGTGGCAGGCAGCGCTTAGGGTGCCAGTGCGCAGTTAACCTCCGTGGAGCTCTGCTTCCCTGCACTATTCATCAAATGTTAATTGGGAGCAGGTGGTTCCCCCCAGAAGGTGTCACCAACAGCTGACTTCAAAAGCAGAAGACGGTCCAGTTTTCCCCTCAGAAGGCCTCCTAACAGAAAGACCCAGAATAATCTTAAGGTTCTCAGCTGAGCATTGAGAGGAAGAAAAGAAAGCAAGGAGATCAGGTCTAGAAGTGGAGTCTTGGAAGTAGCCTCTTTTTCCCGAAACAAAGCAAAGGTATCATCATGGCAGAGAGTAGGCATTAGGTGGCCCTAATGGTGTGATGGAACACACCAGTGACCCTAGCAGCATGTTGGGAGGCAGAGGTAGGAAGATCATGAATTTGAGGCCAACCAGATTATACAAAAAATCCTATTGAGAAGGAAAGAAGGAAGAGAGGGAGGGCGGTAAAAGGGCAAAAACAGGGAGAGAAGAAGGGATGAGAGAAAGGGGAAAGAAAAGAGGGAGAAGAGAGAAAAAGATATTAGGGCCTTGGTTACAGAACTCTTTTCAGGTGTGAAGTCCTAGCCTCTGTTGGACAGTGGTATTCAAGAGACTCTCAAAATGTTACAGGCTGTTGCTGTTGCCCTTGGTTGCCACACTGAGGTAGCAGGTAAGTCACTGTTGTTGGAGATGCCATGTACGTCAGCCACAGTGGCCAGGGAGCCCTGAGCTGGAAGTGACCTGAATGCCCACTCTCTGAGGACTATAGCTGTCGTGGTGCCAGAATGTGCCAGGCAGGCTTCCAAAGGAGGGAGGCAGCCAACAGTCCTGCTCACTACAGCGCCTATGAATGACAGCAGTGAGCATCCTTGCGTGACAACCCTAAGGGGGCAGTAGTGGTGTGCACCTTGGTGGCAATCAGCAGCTCTTTAGTCGGGCTTAATACAAATAAAACAAGAGGGAGTTTGTGCCTAGTACTGAAAAACCTCATCAATTACCCAGAGTTAATAAATTCATGGATCTTGGAGTAGAATCTACAATCGACTTACTACCGCACCTGCACAGTCGTTAACTATACTCCATACTTTTGTCCTTGTGTTCACATATACACGTAGTCTTCATCCTTTGACAAGGAAAACGCTCTTTGCGACAGACGCAGACCATTACAGAAAACCACAGCCGATCAAACTGCAGAGCTGCAGAGCCCAGTCCAGAGGATGCATCTATAGTAGAGATCAGCCATTGCAGGAAAAGGGTTGAAGGATTGCAAAAGTCAGAAGAACAGGGAGTGCGCTGTGAGACTGTGTCTCTTGGGAACATCAGAATCTACACCCATAAAATCTCACCAACATTATTGCCTAAACAAGAGCTGAGCAAGGACAATAGCAAACATACCAAAGTAGGTAGGGAAAAGCCCATGAGACCTCAACTATACAAAAAGAAAACAAAAACAAAAAACCACAGGCAACTAAAGAATGCTGAGAGCCAGAGATGTAGTCTTCCCCAGGGAATCGCATGCCAATTGGTTATCTAATACCAAATTGTTCGCCCTGAAAACACACTTACAAGTAACATTGTACAGATTGACCAAGTTGTACTTACATATTTAGGAGTGAGTGTGTGTGTGTGTGTGTGTGTGTGTGTGTGTGTAACAATTAATGAGAAAAGAGACCATGAATTTGAAAGAGAGCAAGGAGGAACATATAAGAATGTTTTAGGGAGGAAGGCGGAGGGAAAGTGATATAATTACAATCTCAAAATATTTTAAAAAATTAAAAATTAATTTATTTAACTAAAAGTAAGTTCTAATATTTTGGAGGAGAAATGGAAGGTCATTTCCTGGCAAAATAGGAAGTGCTCATGGTGTATAGAGAGGGCAGGGGCTGTTGGCCAAGCTGTCTCTGTCCTCACTCCTAAGCAGACTTTCATTTTCCAATATGTGCTTCTTTTGATTTCGCGTGACTTAAGTGCTTGTATTGCCCCACCCTACCACTCTAACCTTTCCAAATCCCTCCTACCCTTTGGGTTAAGTCTCCGTCACCGCTCACTACCTCAGAATACTTCAGCCCCGTGTTCTCGGGGTCTCTTCTGGAGACTCCTTTGTAATTATAAGTGAGCCCCTGTCCACAGGGCTGTTTGTTAGAGAACAGCAAGCAGATGTGAGTGTGTATTAAGAACTAAGTGGTGCGAGATTTGATTCCTGTTTAGCCTCCTGTTAGTGATTTGTCCAACATTGCCGTGCTTCAGCCAGCGCCTCTTGTTAGTGAGCTAATAGGAGCAGATTGTTGACCCCTGTGGACTCCGGCTTAGCTTGTTGTTAACAACGCACGTGTTCACGTTCACCCTTTTTTACTATTGTTGCTACAACCCATAGTATTGAGAACTTGTCGTTTGCATAGGACGTGCTTTTGAGGGAACGGCTGCTGGGCAGCATTTTCATCCAGTTATATCTTGATAGATCTGTCTGTCTCAGTGTATTAATTACTTTTCTATTTGCTAGACCAAACACCTGTCAGCAAGAAGGTAAAGGAAGAAAGGGTTGGTAGATTTTGGCTCAGTTTAAGAAGGAATGCAGTGGCAGGGTAGGCACAGAGAAGTGGGGGTGGCGTTGTGTCTACGGTCGGAAAGCAGGTAGACGTGAATTCTGCTGCTCAGTTTGCCTCTCTCTCTCCTCATCTAGTCTAGAGCCCCAGCCAATGGAATGATGCCACCCGCATTCAGGATGGGACTCACTCCTCAGTTAAATAAGCCCAGAGTCTGGAGGTGCATTTCCTAGGTAACTCTAAGTCCAGCCAGATTGCCAGTGAAGAATAGCCATCACGCTCAGTATCACAGAAGCATGAATGTGTCAAGATTGGAAAGGGAGAGAAATGGATTCTGGAGGAGGTAGATTTTGAACTCCAAAGAAGGAAGATAAGAACTTTCAGACAGCAGAAGACCTAATATCCACAAGGGAGAAAAAGATGTGGTCACTGGGTCCCTGGGAGGGAACTTAGAGACTCATGAACAGAGGGTAAAAATGAAGTGAAGTGAAGGCTTTGGCAGTTAGACTGCGACAGTTTAACATGTTGGGTCAGAATAAAGACAGAATCTCTGCACAAGGAATTGGTCTTTGGAGTGAAATAACCGGGGACATGAGAACCCTTCTGTTAGAATGGCTAAGGGTCAGGAGGGAAGGCAAGGGTGTAGGGATCACAAATAGCATAGCAAACCAAGAGGATACTATGGGCAATGGCATCGATGGCGAGAGAGTCTCTCCGCAGACTTGCTGTCTGGGGATATTGATGGGTGAATTGCATTCAGTTCCACGATTCATAGAGACAGGATCTTGCCCCCTTGGTTCTGAGGATTTCGTACAAGTAAGAACCAGTGGCTGGCTGCTCTGCTTCTCTGATCTTTCAGCTCTCACCCCCTAGTATCTGACTCTGGGATTTTATTATTAAGATCAATTAGAAACCGAGCAACAGCAAATGAACAACAAAAGACTCAACAGTGATGGAGCAAGACCCACGTAAGATACTGTCGAGAAATGGTGACTTAAACAGTTAAGTATATTTCTTCCTATGAGATATTTCTGTCTCCTGTGGGTTGTGATTTTCCAAGAAGTAGATACATTTGACCTAAGATTCCCTCTCAGTTCTCTTTTCAAAGCGTCTCCTAGAACCAGCATCTCACAGCACAGGCAGCTTTAAAAAGAGATTCTCAGAAAGAGGGAGGACTTCAGCATTCTACGGTCACAAAAGAGAAGGAGAACTAAAGCCCAGAATTATTTTAAAAATGTATATTCTACCTAGATGGGTGAGTAGATGTGTAAGTTGAAAGCCGTATAAACGATTTTTAAAATAGGTGGGGGTGACATGGTAAGATAGCATAGGATGCGAGGGGCATGTCTACGTTTTAACCTAAAGACGCACTGTTATGGCTAGTCTGCAGGGCTTGAGGGCAGAGCTGGAGATGAAAACAGCTCCACAAGGCTCCTGAGGTCCTGTAAGACCCCGCCCACCTGTCCTTCCCGCCCATCTCCAGCCCTATCTCCTGCTGCCTCCTTTCCTTACTGTCCCCGTCCAGTGGTTCTCAACCTTCCTGATGCTGTGACACTTTCACACAGCTCCCCATGCTGGGGTGACCCCCAACCATGAAATTATTTCGCTGCTACTTTATAACTGCAAATTTGCTAGTATTATGAATCATAACGTAAATATCTGATACACAGAATATCTGATATATGACCTGTGAAAGAGTCAGCCGACCTCCCCACAAAGGGGTCGTGGCCCACGGGCTGAGAACCGCTCATCTAGGCCCTTTGGTCACCTGAAGAGACGGTGTCACTGTACCATATCTGGAACGCACTGCCATTCTCTCCTCAGATAAATCTCAGCCTTCATTTAACTTTCCTCCCAGATGACTTTTCCAAGCATCCCTAGTCCCTCTGCCAGCATCACCAAATCCTCCAGAGCCCTGCTAGAAGCTCCCATTACCCTGGGTCACCCATCTGTTCTACTGCGGTTGTTTCTCTGCTTGTCCTCACTGCCACATAGAAAGGCTCCCTAAACAGCTCCCTAATCATAAATGCAGCACCTCTGCCAAGCTGCTCCAGCAACACAGTGTGAGCAAACGGACTTTAACATACACACACACACACACACACACACACACACACACACATAGAAAGGCTCCCTAAACAGCTCCCTAATCATAAATGCAGCACCTCTGCCAAGCTGCTCCAGCAACACAGTGTGAGCAAACGGACTTTAACATACATACACACACACACACAAACACACTCACACACACACACATAGAAAGGCTCCCTAAACAGCTCCCTAATCATAAATGCAGCACCTCTGCCAAGCTGCTCCAGCAACACAGTGTGAGCAAACGGACTTTAACATACACACACACACACACACACACACACACACACACACATAGAAAGGCTCCCTAAACAGCTCCCTAATCATAAATGCAGCACCTCTGCCAAGCTGCTCCAGCAACACAGTGTGAGCAAACGGACTTTAACATACACACACACACACACACACACACACACACACACACACACACATAGAAAGGCTCCCTAAACAGCTCCCTAATCATAAATGCAGCACCTCTGCCAAGCTGCTCCAGCAACACAGTGTGAGCAAACGGACTTTAACATACACACACACACACACACACACATAGAAAGGCTCCCTAAACAGCTCCCTAATCATAAATGCAGCACCTCTGCCAAGCTTCTCCAGCAACACAGTGTAAGCAAACGGACTTTAACATACATACACACACACACACACACGCACACACACGCACACACACACACACACACAGAATGGCTCCCTAAACAGCTCCCTAATCATAAATGCAGCACCTCTGCCAAGCTGCTCCAGCAACACAGTGTGAGCAAACGGACTTTAACATACATACACACACACACACACACACACACACACACACACACATAGAAAGGCTCCCTAAACAGCTCCCTAATCATAAATGCAGCACCTCTGCCAAGCTGCTCTAGCAACACAGTGTGAGCAAACGGACTTTAACACACACATACACACACACACAAACACAAACCTATACACACAAATAGAAAGGCTCCCTAAATAGCTCCCTAATCATCTAATGCAGCACCTCTGCCAAGCTGCTCTAGCAAAACAGTGTGAGAAAACAGACTTTAACATGCCCTTCCAACACACACACACACACACACACACACACACACACACACACACACTGCAGCAAGGCTCTAGTGCCACTCCCATGCTACACACACTATACAGCAAGGGTGTCATTGGCAGCTAGAACAGGTCTCGTCACACAGTGGGTATAAGAGTGTGATGGGCAAACATCTAGAACAGGTCTCGGCACACAGTAGGTATTACAGTGTGATGGTCAAACATCTAGAACAGTTCCTGGCACAGAGTAGGTATTCCAGTGTGGTGGGCAAGCATCTAGAACAGTTCCTGGCACACAGTAGGTATTACAGTGTGGTGGGAAAGCATCTAGAACAGGTCTCGGCACACAGTAGGTATTACAGTGTGGTTGTCAAGCATCTAGAACAGGTCTCGGCACACAGTAGGTATTAGAGTGTTGTGGGCAAGCATCTAAAACATATCTCGGCACACTGTAGGTATTAGAGTGTGGTGGACAAACATCTAGAACAGGTCTCGGCACACAGTAGGTATTAGAGTGTGGTGGGCAAGCATCTGGACAGGTCTCGGCACACAGTAGGTATTAGAGTATGGTGGGCAGGCATCTGGACAGGTCTCGGCATCAGTGGGCAATCTGGTATGCAGCAGAGTTCCCTGTCATCCCTGTCCTCAACCCCAGGAGTGTCAGAGGCTAACTCCCACAACCAAGTCTCACCTCAGAAATGGAGAAGAGACTGAACGGCCAACAGTCATGCCTTCTCTTGGGGACAACCTTTATATGATGACTTGTCAATGTAGAAATTATAAGACGCTAACTCAACTTGCTCACTCATGATCTCTTTCACCTGTTAAAATCCTCTCACGACCCTGGGTCATTATATGAAATAGGTATATAAAACAAACATTTGCTGCTAATAAATGAGAAAGAAGCATTATAAAGTGATGCTTTGGTATACATATAATTTTTCCATGAATTAAAAACAAAAGCAAAAGTGTGTACTAGTGAAATGGGTGGACTTGTTCATTTTTACAGAAAGGATTAAATCTTGGCTGAACATTTATACTGTGAGACGTAGAGCATTGTGTTGTTTCCACAGAGTTGATCCATATTTTGATGGTATGATCGTCCATGTGTCCATGCCGAGAAAGCTGATATCATATAAACAGGCAACATAATGGCAGAAGAATGCTGAAGGTCATTTCAGAAACTCTCTTAATCTGGAGCCAAAACTCATTCAATAATATTTTATGAAAATAAAGTGAGCAACTCAAACCCCAAGTTTTCAAGAAGCAAGCATGCTAACATAATACAATCCAAAATGAACCGATGTAATATATATTGAGGAATGGTGATAGTAAAACCCTAAAAGTTGTTTATAAGTAAGCCATTTTGTTTCTATGGGAACGTAAACTTTGTACAGTCAGGGCAATGCAATTCATAGCGTACAACAGGCTCAAATCCCAGCCCAGGTGCTTCAGGCAGCTGCGATCCTTTGTGGTAAGACAGTACCTGGAGTGCACAGGAGGAGTGTTTAGAACCAAGAGCTGCAGGGACATAGCTGCCAGAACATGGTTGAGCGCAGCCAGCACACGCAAACACATTCTACATTTGATTTTTAGTGACATTTTGATGGTTGCACATTCAAAACCTTTTTGCTTTTGCCAAATTTCCTGTTTGATTATGACACAACCAAGTACTAATCCATTCGTGTCTCAGGTCAAGTTCGCCGAGAAACGCTGTCACATGTAGACCCTATTAACAAGGCCTTTGGGGAATCAGCATCTGAGACACGAACACTTAAGTAAATGATGATATCACTGGAAGCCTCAGTGTGCCCAGCCCTGTTCCACAGACCAGGCCAACAATGTGAACAGGACAAATAGCACCTGCAATTTTAAGTAGCTTTTCTTCTCAAGAGGGAATACCGAAGAATGGCGTTTTGGATAGTGGTGTGGCTGATGAAGGCAAGGGGACAGAAGGGTTGAAGATGAAGGAGCCTCACAGACTTACCAGGAAAGGCTTCTTCCATCAGGTCAGCTGAAATGTGGATAAAAAAATCAAGGGTTGGACATACAAAGACCTGACTGTGTTTGAAAAACAGCTGAGGCCTTGTGGCTGGAGAGAAGCAGGCACCACCGAGGAACTCCAAAGTCAGTAGATCTGCCACAGCGAGGGAAGGGGAAAATGGTATGTGTGTACGCCGGAGAGGAAGGCCGGACGCGGGTCTCACAGGGACCACCAAGGTCTCTGTATTAAGGGCACAACTATATCATCTGTATCACTAGGCTTTTAATACCAAGATTTTTTAATTGTCTCTCTCATCCTTATTCCATTAATACAAAGAGAGAAGCCCCTTTTTTTTCATACAGGGCTTTTAATTTGTTGAAGAAAAATCTTTGAAGGCTGTGTGTTTTCTAACTTTGAATAAGTCTGGAGTGTATTATGATGCCCTTCATGCTGTGGTTTATTTTCAAATTCTCCAGTGAGTCAGTCAGGAAAATCTACATACGACTAAAGTTTTCTCTGGGATCTTGCGATGCATTGAGGGCAGGGGTAGATGGTGGCTGTTTCACCTGCCTGGGCAGCTGATTGCAAGCCACAGTTCATTAAGACCTGATCTGGTAACTGCATTACCAGAGAAATACAGATTTAATAAAAGCATTAGGGTTAAAAAGAGTTATCAAAAGATAATTCTACCAACTCGCCAATTAGGTTATAATCACAATTTAAGCACTAAATTAATTCTGCATATTGTTACCCAAGGCCAATGAGCAGAGCCATGAGTCTTTTGGTCTGCTAGGAGACAAGATAGTTCACTTTTAAGATGAGAACAGATATCTTTACAGGTTATACTGCCAATAACAAACTATTCACATGGGTCTTGATCACAGGGACTTGGAATCCAGTGGAGCAGATCTTCTCAAAAAAAAAAAAAACATTTCACACATCCTGGCTGCCATTTCTTATATCCTCTCTTGATTTGAATCGTTGAGATCACAGTATGGTTGTGGTTAATTGGGGATTTTTTTGATGATATCCTGGATTGTATGGTCAAATTTAATTCAGTTGCTGACCAAACTCTCATCTATCTGATAGATGGTTAGTGTTCCCTTGGATGCGCACAAATACATCATTTCTCTTAAACAAGATTGTGACAATAGGTTTAGATTGAGGTTTCCAAAAAGTGGCATACATGCAGATGGTCCATCCTGTGGGAGAAGAAATCTATAGGCTGATTAGATGCCTGCATCATTGAGCCTTATCTGAAACACGTTACCCCAAGGCAGTAATCACAACTGTCTCTCCCCAGAATTCTTCCCTCCTCAGGGCGTCTTGGCACTCTGCAGTCTTTCCCCTAGCGAGCTTGCTGTCTGTCAAGCACCTGGTGGAAGCTAAGTCCTTTCCCTTTAGGTCCCCAAGTTTCTAGCTCATTCTACTCGCTGATCTCCATGTGTGTGGCCCTGCTCGCCTGCTGCCACCTCAGCTTGTGTGTACTTCTTCCCAGCCACTGCTCAGAAGGAGAAAAAACTGAGTAGTGGGCCTAGAGCATGGACATGAGAGGAGCCTCCCAGACTCCAGGACACCCCGGTAAAATCATGCACCAACGCTCTTCCCCTCTGAAGTGTTTACATTACATGAAGCAACATTAACCATACACAGAATTTTAGATTTTGTGGTGGCCATGCTTCAAAAGGACAAAAGCAAAACAAAACAAAACAAAAACATTAGTTAATTTTAACAACATATTCTACTTGAAAATTTGAAAAAAAAATTATTATTAAACATGGAACTCAAATCTTAAAAACTTTCAAAATGTTTCAATATCCAGGGAGTATTTTCCACGCCCAGCACATCATTAAACATTCTGTCTGGATTTTAGGTGTTCAGGAGCAGCCTGTGACTCGTGGCCACCATGCTGAAAAGCATGCCACTCATGTTTCCTCTGTTGGTAGCCCTCAAACGTGTTGTGAGCGGCAGAGCTATTGCTGCGGAGTCCAGATTTGAGTTTTAGGAAAAATAAATAAAATGACTTAGATTACTAACTAATGTATTTGCCTTAGGCTTACTATTGCTGTGATGAAACACGATGACCAGAAGCAAGCTGGGGAGGGAAGGGTTCGTTTAACTTCCTCTTCCACAGCACCGTTCATCACTGAAGAAAGCCAGAACGGAAACCCAAACACGCCAGGAACCTGGAGGTAGGAACTGATGCAGAGGCCTTGGAAGGGAGCTGCCCTACTGGCTGCAGTCATGGCTTTGTTCAGCCTGCTTTTCTATAAAATCCAAAACCACAATGGGCTGGGCCCTCACCACCTATATTAGTAATTAAGAAAATGCCCCACAGCTGGGTCTTAAAGAGGTGTTTTTACAATTGAGGTTCCCTTCTTTCAGATAACTCAAGCTTGCGTCAAGTTGACACAAAATTAGACAACACAATACTATAGATTTAATTACTCATTTAACAAATATAAAGTTTATAAATTGTGAATATAGGGCCGGAGAGATGGCTTAGCATTTAATACACTGGCTGCTCTTGCAGAGGATCTGGGTTTGATTCCCAGCTTCCACATGGCAGCTCACAACTATCTATAACTCCAGATCAAGGGAATTCAATGTCTTCTGACCTCCTCAGGCAGTGCACACATGCAGTGCACAGACATACATGTGATGTGCAGACATACATGTAGGTAAAACACCTATCACACATATAATATAAAGTAATTTAAAATAGTATGTCAAAACTAGTTCCCCAATATAAAAAGTATATATCCAATGAAAAATGAGAAAATCTAAATAGAAAAGAAAGCAGGCCTTCATCAACTTAGTATGTCAGTACTAACATTCATGTAAATTTAACAAGATTTAAATTTAAGAAGATTCTTAGAAAGCTGAGGAAATTCTAGTATTAGGCCCCCAGGCAAATCCAAGAAATCTGAAAATTGCAAGTTGAGCCGAGCTTTGACCTGATAATAAATTAGTGCTATCTTGACAATTTGCTAAATACAGGTAAGTATATATCCTTATAAAAATGTATTTGTTATTTCTGGCTGTGAGCCTAGCCTCTGTTGAACCATCTCTTATAACCACTGCACGTACTTCTTTACTGAAAGTTAATTATCACTGAGCTTGACTACCGAAACTATGGCTGGAAACTTCCTAATGTGAGAACTCCCACAGGGTGCTAGCAATGGCATTTGAGTGCTGAGGGAATGTGGCCTTCTGCTGGAATGTTCTTACCTAGGACCATTTCCTCCTTTTGTGAGCAACTTAGAGTAATAAAATTACAGGAAAGACAAATCGAGTTTGTAGCCTTGCCTTTTTTACCCAGGATCTGTATCTAGGTTGTCAAATGGGGATAAGAAAATTCCTCTTATAAGATTATGAGAGTTCCCAGATGATAAATGGGCTAAGAGAGAAATCAGAGAAATATCACCCCTCACAATAGCCACAAATAGCTTAAAATATCTTGGAGTAACTGTAACCAAATAAGTGGAAGACCTGTGTGATGAGAACTTTGAATCTTTGAAGAAAGAAATTGAATAAGACACTAGAAAGTGGAAAGATCTCCCATGATCTTGGGTAGGTAGAACTAACATAGTAAAAATGGCAATCCTACCAAAAGCAATCTACAGACTCAATTCAATGCTTAGCAAAACACTTCACAGACCTCAAGAAAACAGTACTCAACTTCATATGGAAAAACAAAAAACCCAGTATAGCCAAAATGATCCTATACAATAAGAACTTCTGGAGGCATCACAATCCCTGACTTCAAACTCTACTACAGAGCTGTAGTACTGAAAACAGCCTGATATTGGCATAAGAACAGACAGGCGGACCAATGGAACTGAATCGAAGACCCAGATATTAATCCACACACCTATAAATACCTGAGTTTTGACAAAGAAGTAAAAAATATAAAATGGAAAAAAGAAAGAATATTTAACAAATGTGCTGTCATAACTGGATATCAACATTCAGAAGAATGAAAATAGATCCCATCACCATGTACAAAACTCAAGTCCAAATGGATCAAAGACCTTAATATAAAGCCAAACACACTGAGCCATAGAAGAGAACATGGGAAGTACACACTGGCACAAAAGACCACTTCTTAAATATAACCACAGTAACACAGACACTAAGAGAAACAATTAATAAATGGGACCTCCTAAAACTTAAAAGCTTCTGTAAAGCAAAGGACGCAGTCAACAATACAAAGCAGCAGCCTACAGAATGGGAAAAGATCTTCACCAACACTACATCAGACAGAGGACTGATCTCCAAAATATAGAAAAAACTCAAAAAACTGGTCATCAAAAGAACAAATAATCCAATAAAAAATGGAGTACAAACCTAAACAGAGGAATCTAAAATGGCTAAAAGACACTTAAGGAAATGCTCAACATCCTTAGTCATAAGAGAAGTGCAAATCAAAACAACTCTGAGATTCCATCTTAAACCTGTAAGAATGGCCAAGATCAAAACCACTCATGACAACTTATGCTGGAGAGGTTATGGGAAAAGGGAACACTTCTGCATTGCTGGTGAGAGTGCAAGCTGATATCTTTGGATATCAGTGTGATGATTTCTCAGAAAATTAGGAAACAACCTCCCTCAGGACCTAGTGATACCATTTTTGGGTATATATCCAAAGAATGCTCAATCATACCATAAGGACATGTGCTCAACTATGTTCATAGCAGCATTATTTGTCATAGCCAGAACATGGAAACAACCTAAATGCCCCTTGAACAAAGAGTGCACAAGAAAAATGTGGTACATTTACACAATGGAGTACTACACAGTAGAAAAAATAATGACATTTGAAATTTGCACGCAAAACATCATTTTGAGTGAAGTAACACAGACCCAGAAAGACAATTATCATATGTACTCACTCATAAATGGATTTTAGACATAAAGCAAAGAAAACCAGCCTACATTTCACAATCCCAGAGACAACAATGAGGACCCTAAGAGAGGCATACATAGATATAATCTACATGGGAAGTAGAAAAAGACAAGATCTCCTGAGTAAATTGAGAGCATGGGGACCATGGGAGAGGGCTGAAGGGGAGGGGGAGAGAGAGTGAGGGAAACAGAAAAAAATATAAAGATCAATAAAATCAATTAAAATGTAAGAGTTAGCTAG
The DNA here is from genome assembly GCF_903992535.2 of Arvicola amphibius. Lineage (NCBI taxonomy): Eukaryota > Metazoa > Chordata > Mammalia > Rodentia > Cricetidae > Arvicola > Arvicola amphibius. The sequence continues at coordinate 41,379,227 of NC_052063.2, forward strand.
TAACAAGCCTGAGTTATAGACTGAGCATTTATAATTTAAAAAAAAAAGATTAAGAGTGGAGCTTCCAGCTTGGTCCTGCACAAACTGGGACACACCGTCTGCCCTACTTCCCCCAACCCCTTTCACACTGAAAAAACTGTGAACAAAGGTGCTGTGGAACAATCTTTGTACATTATAAATATGTGCTATTCTCATTGTTAATAAAGAACTCAGTAGCCTATAGCTTGGCAGGAAGAGATTGGGCAGGAGAACCAGACTAGGAGGATATGGGAAGAAGAAAAGTAGATTCTCTAGAATATCCAATCAGATACAGAGGAAACAGAACATATACAAAATGAGATAATGAGCCATGAGCCTCATGTGGCAGCAAGTAAATAAATATAAATTGGTTAATTTAAGTTACAAGGGCTACTTAAAAACAAATCCAAGCCTTAGACCAAATATTTATAATTAATAAGAAGTCTCTGTTTGGTTATTTGGGAACTGAAAGGTATGACAGAAATCTCCGCCTATACAAATGGCACCAAAAGCCCAGTTCTGCATTTCTAGCAGCCAGTGCAACCACCTTGTTGGCCTGACCAGCCCACCCAAGTGCCCACTCATGGACTTAGCCCTCTGACCATCCTTAGGCACCATCCGGCTCCTGGCTGGCGGGTCATTACCCCTTGCCTGAGCTCGACTACCACTGCCCCTTAGCTCAGGAGCATGATTTTTCTGGATTTATTCTCTGACACCAGTGAACCAGCCTGAGAGTTGCTTTGTTCTCAATAAACCTGTTGCTATACTTATAATATGGCTTGACCCAGCTTACTATGTCAGTAAGGAACTTATTATTTGGGGGAAAACATATCAATGATGTTAAGATATTAGATGTGAAGTAACTTGAAAACACAGAATCAACAGTATCAAATATACTCCATGAGTTTTGGAAAAGTCTTTGTGCTGGTCAGTTTTTGTTCAGCTTGGCACAAACTGGAGACACCTGGGATGAGGGAACCTCAGTGGGGAAACGCTCCCATCATAGGCATGTCTGTGGGGCATTTCCTTGATCAGTGGTTGATGCATGGAGGTGGGCAGTGCCATCCCAGGTCCTGGGTTGTATAAGGAAGCAAGCTGAGAAAGTTATCAGGAGCAAGCCAGTAAGTAAAGTTCCTTCATGGCTTCTGCTTCAGTTCCCACCTGCACGTTCCTGCCTTGAGTCCCTGCCCTGACTTCCCTAGAGGATGGAGTGTAACCTGAAAGTATAAGTCGAAAAAAACCTTTCCTTCCCCAATTGCTCATGGTTAGTGCTTTATCATAACAACAGGGGAACAACCACGACAATACTGTTTGAGAGTTGTTTTTGTGTAGCTTGTGTATGGTGGTTAGCTTCACTAGAAAAGCTTTGGTGGAAACAACACCAAGAAGAAGAAAATTACCTTGGCTTTATTCTGCTCTTGTGTTAAATGTTTTGATATCTAGTTGTCATTCCAAAGACAGTCCCACTGTCTCAAGGCACTTTAATACCAGCCTTATGGTACCACGGGCCTGCTTTTAGCGACTACACCTTTTAAAACTCCACGACTCTCTTTGTGGATGATCTGGACAGAACGCCTCGCTCACGCCCCCATCTTTGTCTCAGTTAAGTCTCAGAAACATTTCTCGGGACCCTAGTTATACGGCTTCATGGAAATGAACAAATAAAATAATGTGTTTTGTGCCTTTTAAAATGAAACTGACCTGCCATTTTGTGAGCTTTACAGAGGGGTTGTCTAAGGCGATAACCGCGGCCACACTGAAAATTAGGCAAACGTGCGTGGCAAATTCCAGCAGCTCAATTGGAAACCGCGGCCACACTGAAAATTAGGCAAACGTGCGTGGCAAATTCCAGCAGCTCAATTGTTTTTGGAGTTGATCTCTCACATGAGCTGCAGGGCCCCTGTGCTTCTGACTAGAAGGGAATGGCACTCCGCAGGGTCACAGATGCTACTTCGGCTTCGGCTATAGCTCCAAGGGTCGCAGGTCCAGCAGGTGCAGGGCTGGAGGCATGGAAGGGGCTTCAGGATACAACAAACTGCAGATGGCTCCTACTACTCTCTTGGCTCCCTAGAATTTTGACTCCCTGGCGTTTTATACTTATCAGGTTCAATTAGCATCTACATATTGCTTCTAGTATGGTTTGCTGGCATGGAGGTGGGTAGGGTGTATCAAATGTCCATTGGTTTCACCTCTTCTGTCCCCCCCTCTCTTACACACACACACACACACACACACACACACACCAAACTGAGTGTGTGTGGGCGATGCACTTCTATTCTTGAAATTAGTTAAGATCCCTATTTTAAATGACTATTAAAGGTACCACTGTTAGTCATCAAAACTTGATATAAAATGGGGAATTTACAAAGCTCCCTATTCAGTTAACCCATGGACAGTAGTTTAGTGTTCTATTTATTGTGATTATGAGTAAAACAGGAGGCAGAAAGCCTGAAGTACAAGGCACTGACCAGAATAGGCCCTTGGGGATGCCACAAGGTGGCTGTGCCCTGCTATGCTTGAGGCATTGGTCAACATGGTGTCAAAACATCTGACAAAAGCTCTTCGAAAAGAAAGGGCTTCTTCTGGCTCCCAGTTTGAGAGCATAGTTAGTTCATCATGGCTGGGAAGACATGGTGTGTTAAGCAGCCAGTCACTTGCATCGACTACAGGAATGTAGTAGAGAGAAATGAATATGAATGATGGATACTTATGAATGATGGATACTAGTGCTCAGCTTGCCTTCTCCTTTTTATTCTACACAGGATCCCAGGCCAAGTGCTATCACAGACAGTAAAGGTGGGTTTTCTGTGTAGGTAATCCCCCACAGGCATGCCCCAAGGTTTATCTCATAGGTGATTCTAGACCCTGTTGAGTTGAAAACCACTATAAATCATCAACAACAGGAGTCTTAGTTATGAGTTTTTATTGATGTGAAGAGACACCATGACCATGGCAACTCTTCTTTTTTTTTTTTTTTTTTTTTTTTGGTTTTTCGAGACAGGGTTTCTCTGCAGCTTTTTTAGAGCCTGTCCTGGAACTAGCTCTTGTAGACCAGGCTGGCCTCGAACTCACAGAGATCCGCCTGCCTCTGCCTCCTGAGTGCTGGGATTAAAGGCATGTGCCACCACCGCCCGGCTCCATGGCAACTCTTCTAAAGAAACCTACGAAAACTGCATTAAATTCTGAGTAAACAGTGACCCATCACCTCCGTACTTTAACCAAGATTCTCAGAGAAATAAAGAAAAGTCATTGACCCTTACACATGGAGAAGAATTTGGACTTCTTCTGCATACAACAGCCCAGACAGTTGGAAGGTGTGCAGAAGGAAAAAGGCAAGTAGAATAAAAAAAATGCACAAATTGTACATGTGTCCTCCTTTATATTTATCCAAGACCACTAATTTAACTGAAGAAAGTAAGTGTCCAGGCCTGGAGGCACACGTCTGTAAACCCTGGAGTTGCGGGTGCAGGGAGGAGGGTAAGAAAACTAGAGTCGCCCTGGCTGCACACCAAGTTCAAGGCCAGCCTGAGCACATGAGACCCAGGAAAGAGAAAGAATATCAAAGGCCAAGATAAACACTGAAAGGATAAGAAGGTCCAGCTGGGGACCTGGGGGAAATGAGACACAACTGATAATGTGATTAAGACCTGCCCCTTAATTTGAGCTACCTTGAGCCCCTGTCCAGTATTTTCCTCAGCCTTGCCTGATACCCCCTTCTATCTATCCTTACACATTTAACAAACACACACACACACACACACAGAGAGAGAGAGAGAGAGAGAGAGAGAGAGAGAGAGAGACAGAGACAGAGACAGAGACAGAGACAGGCAGAGCATGAGGGTGAACACCACCCAAGTAACTTGCTTCAGTGTTCTGTACGCAATTCTTAGCCAGCTCTGGATCTGGGATCCTGGTTGCTCACAGCAAGGAAAAGGGGAAAACACAGGATCTCAAATCACTGTAGACTGCTGAGATGTCTACCACCAAAAGCATTGAGGTACCTTCAAGCGCATTTCAGCAAAGCTTTCTGAAAATGAGACCGCTGAGAACCAGCGTGGTCTGTCAAAACTCAGATGAAATGCAAGCAATGAACTTGACACAACAGCAGAACAAACCAGACAGAAAAGCACTGCTCCTCCCCCCAACACACACACCTGCCTCTTTTTCAGAATAAGGAGCTATTGCCATGGGGACTGTTCTAAGTATATACAAAAGGAAGCAACAGCTAGCCATCCCTGGAGGGTACATTATTTGGAAGTTCTGCCCAAAGTGTTGCTTTAAAAAGTGTGTTTGGAGCTTGTATCTGACAACTTTTGAGGTTTTTTTTTTTTTTCTTCATCCATTATCTTGGCACACGTTGTATATATAAGACACTGTATCTGATAATTGCAAGGTTATGAATGAGACATATCTTTATACTCAAGGTTTTTTTTTTCAGTCCAGAAACTGAACAAATACAAAATAAAGAACAAAATTGAAATGGCATGGGCTCTAGAAAAGGAATTCCTTGGGGCATGAATATATAGGCTCCATGTCCTGTGCAGAGGGAAGGGCTCTGCATCCTGTGGGTAGAGACAGGTGATGGTAGGATCAGCATCCGGTGCACAGGGAAGAATGATGGGCCATGCACATGGTGCAGGTGTTGATGGAAAGGCAGCTTTACCTGGGTAGGGCTCATACCTGAGGAAGGATCCCAAGAAATGCGAGTTTAGAGCTGTCATTTGGATATATCATTAAAGAGTCTTGTCTGTTATCAGAAGATACTGGACAGGTAACAACAGATCCATAAACCCAAAGTCAAAGCGAGAACTTACAAAGATTGGTACAGAGGAGGAGACACTCAAAAGTCTATCTAGTAGGGGCAGAATGCAGTCTAGGGAGGATTCAGACGAGGAAAACAGCGGAAGAGCAGAAGATGACAGAAACAAGCGAACATGCATTGGCCTCGTGGTCCGTGCTTCAGAAGAGCACACAGCTGAAGAACCTTGAAGGCAGGGTTCTCTTCACACTCCTTAGTCTTGTCCAGCACACGTAATCTAGAAGCAGTGATAAAGACAGCCCAGTGACTGGCAGTGCCTGCTGCATGACAAATTTTCCTAAGGAGACATGAACAAATGTCTAGTTACCCCAGACCTAAGTAAGGATTCTACAAACGTCCGTCTTGGCTAATTAGTGAGTCTGCTGTAGAGACTTAGGGGAGCAGGGTTGACTTGACGGCAGCTGCATCTCCGAGATACCAGTGATGCCTTAGTGATCAGTCAGAAAGCCACACCCAGCAGAACCCTGAATGCCCTCCAGATGGCTTCTCCTGGCACCATCGGCTGCTTAGATAACCTTGGGATGCCGCCGGCATCTTACATTTGGACTCTCCTGCACATGTAAGTTTTGTTTGCACCCCAATACTCATGAGTTTGCCTTCCGCCTCCAGCCAGAAGGTTTCAATTCAGAGGAAGCCACTAGATAGTACTTGGGACTTTCTCTTTAGCTCCAAAGAAGTTGTTTGTCAATAAGCTTGGATAAGCTGTAGGTAAGCAAAAGAAAAAAAAAAAGGGTAGCTTTAACCTCGCAGAAAGGTTAGGATTGATGGAACACATAAAAGAGAAGGGGGAAATTGACATTGGGTACTGTGTTTTATGATGTGTAGACAATGGGTCACTTTGAGGCTATTTGTGTCTTTCAGAAGCACTCTTTTAATGGATTTCTCTTGAAGACATAAGGTTCCATTTAAGAATTTCTTTGCAACATCAGCAAAATGGGAGCAAGGTGAAAAGTCTCGGGAGACTGGGATCCCTCCAAAGCCTCAGGTCTAGACCAAGTTTGCCATTTCAGGGCTGTGTTGATGTAAAAGCAGGAGGCACAATGTACATGATTGTTTCAAGTGTCATTGGAATGCACACGAATATTAAAGCAAGTTTCCAAGAGTCTGAGTGTTGTTCCAACTGGCTACTCCCTGCAATCGTGAATCTTTGACCACCATGATACAGAAAGGCTTTGGCATTTCTTGAGTGGGAGGAGAAGAAACTTGCATGTCGGGTACTCTAGAATTAGATGTGTAAGGGCATCAAACCATGCATCTAGTTTCCAGAAATTCTGAGGGGGGATTTGAAATCCTCCCTCAGCTGAGATTTACATACTTGGCATTTGTGTATTTCAATAGGCTTTTGGCCACAGGAAAAAAAAATAATTAAGAGTTCTATACATGGTGGAAGCAAGAATACCCAACCAAGGTGTTAGCTTTTAGGTAGTTTTGTGTATTTAGAGAGGGAATTATTATCTGGAGACTCCTCAGCATTAATTACCATATGGAACTTAACCATGGTCAACAGACCAAACCAGGTTTCTATGCTAGACTTAGCTCTTACAATGTGCTCAGAGTGTATGTACATAATCACATGTTAATACTCGACCGCGGGAGGATGCTAAGGCCACTGTCATTCAAAGAGAAGGTCATGAAAGGGAAAGTACTGGCTTAGGACACCCTAACACAAGTTCTCAGCACAAAGGACAGAGGGACAAAGGGAAAAAAAATAAGAGACAAAGACAGGGGAAAGAGGATGAGGGATAAGGGGAAAAGAACAAGGGAGGGGGGAAAGGGTATTTTCTTTCTCCTGTAGGACAAAGAACTGCCTCTGGGTAGGGGGGTAACAGATGTGGCCCATAGAAATATGACAGTTTACAAAGGTAAAGGGGAAACTCTGTGTTAGGGTGAGGTGTTTAATTTTAACTGGACAAGTTAATTAGGTGAGTCAAATGGGGCTTTTGATTGTTGGACTTGAATACTTTGATAGCCGGACCTTGGTACTCAGCCACAGGAGGAGAAAGTGGCCAAATAAGGGAACAGACCTTAGAGGCTAGCTTTAGGAATGCTAATCTAATGGTTTTTAGCAAGGCAGAGGACATGGAAAGAGAAGGGCAGGGCCTGCCAGAACCAGGCTTGCCATGCCCAAGCTGGCCAGAGTCCCTTCAGCAGGAACTACCGGGGTCAGGTTGGACATGTGGTGTCTTCACTTACTGGGTTTTAATGAGCAGTCCCTTGCTGATGAACATCTCGGTCTGCCACACTCCAACGCTTCATTCTCTCAGCTTTCCAGTGGAGACAAATGTTCTCCCACTTTGTCATTTAAACAGAAGTTTTCATTGGTTGAAGCATGTCTCTCCAAAATTCCTGTGTTTTTCCCCCCCTGAGTATCTCTGAAGGTAACCTTAATCAGAGACAGGACTTTAAAGGAGATCAAGATAGAAGCGGTCATCAGTGGAAGCCCTACTCCAATGCACCTGGAATCCTGATAGGAAAGGCAGGTTGGTATCTTGTGGACACACACATATATACATACACATATACATACATACACACATACATACATACATACATACATAGAAAGAGAGAGAAAAAGAGACAGAGACAGGGACAGAGAGAATAGCATAAGAAAATGAAAGTGAAGACCAGTTTGATGTCTGTTAAGGAATATCAGACATTGCCTGCAAGTCACCAGAAGCAGAAGAGACATGAAATGGGTTTTTCCTTCACAGATATCAGAAGAAGCCAGCCCTGTCCAGAGCCCCATCTTGACTTTCAAGCTTCCAGAGCTGTAAGGAACTGATCCTGGCTTGGGAGCCAGCCTGCTGTAGACTTCATAAAGATAACTCCAACCAACCAAGGGCGTTCTTCATGATGACAATCTGCTGCTTATCTCTCTGGACTCACCCCTTTCTTCCTTTGCAGGCTATGAATCCCACTGCCATCCCACAAGCTAGGGAACGTGTAGGGACCTAGAACTATCTTTTGTTTGTTTCCCTTTTCAAGAACATCTGCCCCAATATAGCAGACTGACCATCATCCCTTACAGGAACCCTTACTTCATCTCTTCTCATGCCCAACAACCAAGAGGAGTTACCGGCACTTCTGGTGCTGAGACTTCTCTTTGGACTATCTCCTGTGGTCACCGTTACCGTACACTGCAACCTGGATACTTATGTGTCTGTCTTTGTGTGACCCCCTAGTCAGAACACACACACACACACACACACACACACACACACACACACACACAAAGTGGCTTGAGATTATGTTTGGTTCCTTAGGCGTTTAACAACAGAGAAAGGTACCCTGGATTATATCAGTGTAGTGATGAGCTGTGGGCTGGCCTGCTTTTCATCCTGCCCAGCTCCCGGCCACTGGCTAGCTTATACCCCGAAATAACATCACACAAATTGTATTCTTTTAAACACTGCCTGGCCCTTTATTTTCAGCCTCTTACTCACATCTTGACTAACCCATATCGAATAATCTGTGTAACACCACAAAGTGGTGTCTTACCAGGAAAGATTCAGCATGTCTGAACTGGTGGCTGGCTCCATCGCATCTCTCTCCCTGAGCAGAGGCATGGCAGTCTGTCTAACTTAGGAGAGGCGTAGCATCTGACTGAGCCATCTACCTCACTTCCTTCTTCCTGTTCTGTCTACTCCGCCCACCTAAGGGCTGGCCAATCAAATGGGCCAGGCAGTTTCTTTATTAGCCAATGGGAAGCCTCCATCATATCAGTTAGCATGTTTCTAGTCTAAATGATACCCTTGTCAAATTGAATTAATAAGCTGCTATTCTGTGAGTTTGGGGTAAGTGAGAGCCAGTGAATCAAATCTATTTGGGCCTGCAGAAAATGGAAAAGTAATAGCATGGAGTGTAAAAAGGGAAACACTCTAGATACTAGGGTCTTAATAATCAAGTAGATTCCTCACCATGTCCTCGTCAGTCATGAGCATCTGCATATAAACTAACCCGGGGTGACTTCCCCATCACTCCTCCACCTTATGTTTGAGACAGGGTGTCTCACTGAACACGGGGCTCATTGGTAGGTTAGACTGCTGATCATCGAACTCCAGGGATTCACCTGTTTCACTTCCCCAGCCCTGGGACTGTGGGCATGCGCTTTTCTCAGGAGTTCAAGCCCTATTAGGACTCAAGTCCTGAGGCTCAAACAGCAAACATTTAACCAACTGAGACATCTCCCCACACCCCTAAATATCTGTTCTTAATTCCCATGCTAAGCTACATCTATACTTGCTTTGCACTTTCAAAATGTGATTCCTAATTCAGCTTGTAAGTGAAAAAAAAATATGTCTTTGCTAGTCACATGTCCTGGATGTAGCAAATCAAAATGTCACGAAGACTTTTCTATGACGTAGGACAGTAATCCAATGGAAGCAGCCCCACTGTCTACAGACTATGATACATTACAACTGAAATCCCATGAAGCATAATGTGGGGAGCGTTCAAGGAGACATCTCTGAGACTCCCACGAGCTTTGAAGACTTTAGGAAGTGTGGGTTGTGTGTAGTGTCTCCCAGCCCTGAGTCTAGCACTCACACATGGGTGAGAACTTGCACGTTGTACAACTGTGCATGCTTGCCTGAACACACTCACTGGTGACAACAGCCAGGTGAAATTCTGTAGCTCATTCCAGGATCTCCAAGGCTCCCAGTCAGCCCTGACAGGTGCCATTTTGAAACGTGGGTCCTATGAGAAAGAGGTTGCTAACGGTGGAGTGGCTTGGTCACTATTTCACATTTCAGAGACATTTGTGAGCTCTGCCTCATCTTAGTATATCTCATTTATACCTGAGTTCTCTTGTGAGTTACACAAAGCTTGTAGCTGATTTCTGCAGGTTAATGGCTATAATCTTAATATCCCAATAGCTAAACTATACCTGCTATGTTACTCTGTCTAATTTCCCCACAAAGAATGTAGAATTTAGTCAGATTGCCAGGTTAGTGGTAGTCCTTGACTTTTTTGTGTAGCTAAGTGTTCATTAGTGTGAAAGCTGAGGCGCTAACGTTCCAGCTCTAGCTCTTTTGAAAATACGTCTTCCATGGAACTGTCTAGGACCCTAACAAAAGAGTCTATGATGAAGTAAATTCATAAAACTCTGCATGTTTTTTCCCTTTAAGGCTTTGCAGCATGACTTGTTTTATCGAAGGCCCCAGATACCCCACAAAAATAAGGTCTGGTTAATTTTATATAACCTGATGTTCTCCAAGTAAGACCTGATCAAGAAACCCTTAAATTTTCTTTCTCTAAGCATATTATATTTCACAGAAGCAGTAAAATATGGAGTGTTGTAAATCTTGTCATCAGTTTCTTCTGGGGTGGTGTTATTGGCATATATTTATTGTACAATGAGATAAATTGCATAAGGACATTTGCTTAAGTATGTCATAAACTTTGATAAAATTCACTCTACTCACCCTTTCTTGTTTCCCTCTTCCTTCTCCATCCTCTCTGTTCCCTTCTGAAATAGTCTCCCTTCTATATTTCCTGTTACACAGGCACACAGACACTATGTGTGTGTATTATATATGTGTATATATGTATATATATATATATATATATATATATATGTCATTTGGTGGGTGTCTGGGACTGACTTTCTCTTACAAATGACACCACTCTATTTATGACCTGCTATAATGTTATTCTGTCTAATTTCCCCACCAAGAATGTAGAATTTAGTCTGATTTCCAGGTTAGTGGTAGTCCTTGACTTTTTTGTGTAATGACCATTATTCTTTATATGAATATAACCTTCACCAGTCTTCTCTCCCATGTATCTGTTAATGAATACCTAGGCTTGGTGAAGAGTGCTTTAATAAGCATGGGTGAGCAACGTCCCTGTGGCGTGCTGACTTAGATCCTTCAAGGCATTCCCAAGAGAGTGTAGCTGGATACTAGTTACTGATTTCTGAAAACAAATCTTTATTCTGTTCTTGGAATTAGAACCGGGGTGGGGGGGGTGAAGAGAGAAACCACCCTCTGATTTTCTAAACATGGGGATATAATTCAGACCTGTTTTGTTGGTTGTTAAGTGAGTAACGACCCAGCTTTTTTCCAGAAGAAACTGAGAGAACTATGCACATGAACTATAATGTTATATGTGGTCAATATGTAAAGGAAAATGGAAACTTCATTTTTCAACCTTCAATAACTTTTCAACCTTTTCAACCCCACCTTTTCAACATTCAGTAATGTGGTGATGTTTTGATGGTGCTTTAACAAATAAAGCTTGCCTAACGATCACAGTACAGAGCTAGCCACTAGTTAGCCACAGAGGTCAGGCAATAGTGGCCACATCGTTTATCCCAGCACTGGAGAGACAGAGGCAGGCAGATCTCTGTGAATTCACCCTTGGCTACACAAGATTGAATCAGTCTAAAAGAGAAACAGAACCAAGCGGTGGTGGCTCACATCTTTAACCCCAGCACTAGGGAAGTAGAGGTGGGAAATGATATGGCTGGACAGAGAGAGGAATCTAAGGTTGAAGGAGACAGGAGCTCAGGATTCAGTCTGAGGACTTGTAGAAACAGGATACCCCATTTGATCTGAGGATTTCATAGAGGTAAGAACTAGTGGCTGGCTGCTCTGCTTCTCTGATCTTCTGACTTTCCCTACTTTATGACTCTGGGTTTTTATTATTAAGACCAACTAGAAATCACATGACACAAACATCCTACTTTTGCACATCCCTCCAATTCCATGATAGGCCTTGCTATGTGAAGACCCAGTCCACACTGTTCCCAGTGCTTTTTACAATCCCTTCTATCCAATGATTTCTGCTGTGCCTCGGGAAAACACTGTGGAAGGTACAGAGTAGCACAAAGTGACAGCAATGATACAAAGTGTTCCTGAAACTGAGCCCTGAAGACAACCTCGTCCCCACAGTGGTGAGTCAAATAGGGAGTGACACTTTTGTAGCTGTCTCCTTTGTGCCTAAGAACACCTTTGCCAAAACACACGTAAATAATGAGAGAAAGCTGGCTTTTGCCAACACACAGGATTAACTGTACTGTTGAGGCTTTCCGGATATTTGGCAAGACATCACAACTTCCAATCCTGCCCCTGCCCTGCCAAGGATTCTCTACAAAGTGTTTTTTTCTATGGAGTAGTTAAATAGACCGATTTTGTCTCACATTGGTCATGGAGGGAATTAAGATGATGACTGTTGAGACAATTTATGCTGCCATTTGACCCCCTAAGCACATGACATAGTTAGTAGTAGGAAATAGCTCTAGCCATCTCAAACATCCCAAGGCCAAAGACATGGGTTCTATTTAACCCAATGTTTTGGCTCAGTTTGTTTTTGCCTCTTAGCTGCTGTGAGCAGAGAGAGCATCCTCCCATTCTCAGCACGCCCGTCTTCTTGCTGTGAAGCAGGCATTCTGGTAGGTGAGCTAAGGTTAGGTTGTCCCCTGAGGATCCTGCTGGTGCTTCCTTCACCAAGATCTTCCAAGGGGAACCTGAGGGAGAACTCAAGTTCTTTTCCCAGCCTTGATCTGTTCACCCACACCATAACACAAAAGTGGGAAACTAAGAAGAACTGATACTCAGTAGGGTTTGCTGCGCCTATAACATTTTCATTCTTATCCGTGAAAAGGTGTGTGTGTGTGTGTGTGTGTGTGTGTGTGTGTGTACAAAGGTTGATTTAGTCTTTCATGTATGACAAGCAGCCTCCTTTGTGAAGTGTATTGTGGACTATTTATATCTGGGTGTTATCTCAGATTAAATATCTAGGGAATTTGATAAATATATTTAAATCTGATAGGCACTTAATGCTATCTACCAAACCGGACATCCCGGTGCCTTTGTGACCATGAGTATAAAACGTTTAATGATGGACAGCACTCTCAGATAAGCTTGACGAGCACTTTCATTTTCTTTCAAATCCCTCTAGTGATGAACTTGAGTATAACTCCATTTATTTATTTATTTATTTATTTATTTATTTATTTATTTATTTATTTATTTATTTATATGTTGAGGCTGGGTACCTCTACAAAGTCTGTCTGTCTAGAACTCATTATACAGACAAGGCTGGGCCAAACTCACAGATATCTACTACCTGCCTCTGCCTCCCAATGCTTGTGATTAAAGGCTTGTGCCAATTACACCTGTCTGAAATTGAATATGCACTTTACTTATTTAGGATTTGTGGTTTGCTTGTCTATGGGATGTAAAGTTCTCATAAGCACACGTCGTCCAGACAGGCTTAAATTAGTCAGTATTCGAAATCTCTTGTTAAAGTCTTTATTATAAAAAAGGAAACACAGAAGTAATAAAAAAAATAGCCTTGAGAGGGTGGACAGTGACCCCTCCTTCTAGTTCCCCTGCTTATGACCGTAGAACCTAAGCCAGCTTGGAGAACGTTGCATGTAGCCGTAGTCTAATTACTTTGATTGGTGCTTTCTACTCACAGTGGGGTAGAATGCAGCTTGTTTAAGAACTGGAACATATAGTCAGGCAGTGGTGGCGCATGCCTTTAGTCCCAGCATGGGTGAGGCAGAGGCAGGAAGATCTCTGTGAGTTCAAGGCCAGCCTGGTGTACAGAGTGAGTTTCAGGACAGCCAGCTAGCACTAGGACTTATCAGTCTATTCCAGTTTCCCTTTGCATGGAATTTAGGGTGGGTGAGTGAACCTATGAGTCAGTCCTTTGTGACTTTGGGTATTTACCAGTGCAGGTCTTCACCATTACGCTACAACCCAGAGCAAAGCCAGGCCTCTACAGAGGAGCTTCATGTATATTTGTGACTTAATAGTATATAGATAGATGATAGATAGATAGATAGATAGATAGATAGATAGATAGATAGATAGATAGATAGATGGGACAAACACTCAGTAAGTTCGCATTATTTTAAAGAAACAAAATGTTCTGATAATGGTGATAATGAATTGTGTTAATGACAGTGGCTGATATAACCATGGGTTCTGGATATAATAGCATCATTGTCTGGGGTCAGTGAGCCTCCAGGCCTTGCTATGGACGCCCCGCTGCTGCCTGGGACTGAGCCCAGTGTGTCACCACGAAAGCCTGCAGTGATAGCCAGTAGCTTCATTCGGTGCCTTCCTCCTGAATTTTCTCTGGCCCTGGGGTGTCCATTCTACCTCTTGGGAACTCTCATCCCTACTCACGTAACCTTTAGAGAACACTTCTGATTAAGTCTGTGATTATAACAGCTTCAAGGACAGGTATTCTTCCCATGATGCTTAGCCCTCTGCTTATAGCTCAACTCTTGCCTGAGAGTAAGAGGCTGCCGGAGCCTCTCTGTTACATAGAGGTGTCTTCCTCTATGGCCTCTCTGCGATCTTCTAGGGCAGTCTGGTCCATTTCAGTCTTCCCTATGAACTCTTAGAGAAGTTCTCCACAAGCATCCCAGCAGTACTCTCTACAACAACTTGGTCCGAGTATCGTTAATTTTGTTTTCTAAGATGTTTGGATACTCACTGGCATGTTCTACATTATTCAGTCACTTCCACAAATGATATAAAGTAACAACAGAGACAACAAAGAAGCCAACACCGAGCAGCAGAAGTCGCAAAGTCCTTTTAGGAGAAAGATCACTCACTATAATTTGCTTTAATGCTGACAGATATTGATGCCAATGTGGAGAAGACAGAGTGTGGGGGAAATGACCAGAGGGAAATTACTGAAATATTTAACTTTTCAAGCCAGCATTGATTGAAATGAATTATGATGATAGAACTTTGTATGGAAGATCAAATTGAAGGCATAAATAATTATGAGAAGTATCTGTCAAGCATTTTCCCACTTTTAAAAAGTAAATCATTTGAAAGAAATAAAATGATTTACTGAGAGCCACAGACTAAACAAATGACACATTGCAGATTCAAATCTGTCTTCTGACTCCATTTCTGCCATAGATTTTGGCCTTAGACCTTACCAAGGTATACCCAAGAGGGTAATTCGGTTATCGACATAGGCTGCGCCACTGTATCCAGGCTGAGCTAGAAGAGAGGCGGAAGAAGTAGGGCTGCCTCCTTTAGGCAGGGTGGATAATGTTCTAGTAACAAGGCTGGACATGATCCAAAATGCCTCAATCATGGAAATGTATCCCAATTAAAATTTTTAAATAGAAGACATTGCATTTTAGAAACTGTGTCTATAAGACTCTATCAAATACATCCTATGCAATCCATTTAGAGAATGACCATCAGGAAACGTCCCTGGTAGAGATGCTTGCACCAAGGAAAGGCATTTCTACCTGTTTCTATGAATGGGGGTTAAGAGGAAGCATTGGAAGAAATCAGATGTGACATCATCATTCCACACCATGAACTCCTCCCAAGCTGGCACACAGGTACCCTGGAAATACACTATCTGCCTGTGCCAAAGAAATCCGGAACACAAAAGAACACAGTGAGTTGACGTCTGAGTTAAGTGGCTCTTCAGCGCCATCCTGTCTTTTAAGCAAACTAGGATGCTGTTTATGACAACGTCTGGGAGAACTTTCTCAGGGGTTGTCTTTATTTTGTGTTAACTGAACTTGATTTACCATCATTTTCTACAGTTTATTCTTTCGTTTTTGCAAGCACACATTCTCTCTTGCTTTCTCTCCCCTGCCCTCCTCCATGCCTTCGTCCTTTTATTTTATTAGTTTGCTATCTATTACTGTGACAAACAGCCATGGACGAAAGTTGGGGAGGAAACGGTTTATTTGGTTTACACATCTGGGTCACGGTCCATCACAGAGGGAGGTGAAGGCAGAAACTCCAGCAGAGACCATAGAACACTGTTCACTGGCTTGCTCTCCATGACTTGCTCAGCCTGCTTCCTTACACAACCCAGGACTCTCTGCCCAGCAGTGGCACCACCCACAGTAAGCTGTGCCCTCCCACATCAGTAATTAATCAAGAAAATGTCCCACAGACTTGCCTATAGGCCGATCTAATGAAAGCATTTTCTCAAGTGAGGTTGCCTCTTCCCACATGCCCCAGCTTGTATCAAGTTAGAGAAAATGAACAAGCACCCTCATCACAACGTTCAGAGCCTGTCATTGAAAACGGAGCAAATCAACTTCCTAGCTCTGCCCAGAGGAAGGATGAAAGAGTGGGAAGGGGGGAGAGATGGCTCAGTGGTTGAGAGATACTGCTGCTCTTGCAGAGATCCTAAGTTCAGTTCCCAGTATCACATTGGGCAGCTCACACCTACCTGAAACCCCAGTCCAAAATTTCTGATGCCTCTGGCCTCCAAGGGCACTGGACTGCATGTGCATAGCCACACATATAAACATAATTATAAATAGATTCCAACCTCTTTAACAAGATGAGACGGGAATGCAGTCCTTGTTTGTCACAGAAATAAAATATGTGGTCAAGGCCCAAGAAAAATAGCAGTGTTTTTACTCCTTCCGATGACCAGTTCCTCTTTTGTATTCCTAAGAGGGTTAGGAAGTTGTGGAAAACACAAGCAAACAAAAATGAATAACCACAATGCCGCCCCCAGCATTTCAGACTCTGTGCTTCCAGCTCTGATATTTTAAAACATAAAAAATAATTGATGATAGTTTAGGACTTATTTCCAATATCAAAAGAGAGAAATCTTTCAACATAAACGGGCTTTTGAATTGAGAGGATCCTCTGCTTTCTATCTAAGCTCATTGATGCTGCTGGAATCCTCGTTTCTCCATCAAATGAGCCTCTGGCACCAAGCACTGGAGTCCACGCTGGAAACGCTGCTCTGCACTGAGTTCGGTAGTAAATTCTGCCCATGTAAGAGACATCTTCTACCTGATACGAGAAGACAGTGTTTGATTCTATCTCAGCGCTATGAAAGATAAAGATTGCTGGGCTATGGGGGGGGGGGGGGGGGCTAGACTTATCGTCAATGGCCACACCTTGAACTTACCCCAAACTTACACTGACCCAAAGGATAAAGCTGAACATAAAAGGACCAGAAAAAGAATTCACAGACCAGTTTTCATTGTTCGAGTTTTAAAGAAAGCAAGGAGAATTGTCTCCAGAGACACAAGTGGCCTCGTGGAATAATTGAAATTATAATTAAGTAAAAGCGAGACATCCCGGGACTACTTAGCTCTCTAGCTCCCTGAAGATGATGGAACTATGGCAGCAGGGAAGCAATTGCTTTGCTTTCTCAGTCTTAGAGAATTCTCCAGACTTTCCGAGTTGGAAAAGGAACCAAGGAAAAACCCAGCCACGCCCCCACAGGGTAGCAGTCCTTCAAGAGTGGACACTATTTGTAAGAATAGCCCCATTAGGCTGTCGTGGAACCAAAAACTAAAATCCAGTCCCTGGAGAGTTGGTAACCATCCTGGCATGGTAGTGAAACATGCTACTTGAGTGTCTGTGATGATGCTAGTGTAAGCGTATTGCCAGCTGTATGAAGTGCAGCACACAAAATAATGTGGATTATATTTGATGATAATAAATAACCATTACTGGTATATGTACTTAGTATTTTTAACATTTTAGGGTGTATTCCTACTTAATTTTCAAAAGGCAGGGGTGTATATGGGCTGTGGAACAGTGTTGCTGAATTAAATCAACGAAGCATCCCACATCCCCTCTTCACCTGGGTCTTAAGAATGTCAAGAGGCCGCACTGATTGACTGACCTACACCCCTCCCCAGATATCTTTGTGTTTGTGGTGCTTCTACAATGACAAAACTTCTCAGCTATGGGTTTCTTCAAAAAAAAAAAAAACATCGTTTAGAGATTGTGATGGTTAAATTTCACTGTCAGCTTGACTGAATTTAGAATCACCATGGGAACGCACTTCTTGGTGCGTCTACTTCTAGGATGGTTTAACTGAGAAGGGAAAATCCACTTAAATGTATGGACTCAGGACGGAATTAAACAAAGGAGGAAGTGAGGTGGATGGCCACCGCCCTTTAGCTTTCCCTGCTTCCGGATGAATGCAACTGGCCAGCTGCCCCACTCTCCGGATGCTGAGACATCCCACCAAGGCGGACAAAGCCCTGGAGGTGTGAACAAAAATATATCTGTTTTTCCTCCAGTTGTTTACCAGGAATGCTGTCACCACATTGAGAGCGATTAACACAGGGAAATAAATGGCTGTAAGTACAGGGCAGACAGGGATGACATTACCCTCCCCGTCCACCCTAGTCCACCACTGTCAGCTATGCGGAGAAGGGAGTTCGCTACACACGTCTTCGTCAATGTCCTCAACTCCAGAATCAGCAGGCCAATAGCAGCACGAGTTTCAGAGTGGGTAGGATGCCGTGCAGCCAGAGCTTACCGGGCACATTTGTATTTCATCAGTAACATATCAGATGAAAGACGCGCAGAATGTTCCAGAACTGCTGAAGGGAATGATGGCATTCGTGCACCGAGCTCAGAAGTAAAGGCAGAATGTCTGTGTGGAGATGGAACTAAAGTTGGAAAGGACCCAGACAAACACAGCAAGGGAGCTGGGAGAGGCTGGGCTGCATCGGCCTTGAGCGCCGCGCCCTCCCTCCCCGTGAAGTGCAGACACCAGAAAGACAGGGAAATTGAAGAGTGAAGAAAGGGGTTCCCTTTCCACAGATTGGTTCCTCTATTCCCAGCTCAGAAAGCAATCCAATGTCTCAAGTTACACCTCTTTCAAAAGGTCATCTACTGGGGCTAAGAAATGGCCAACCTGTTAAAAGCAGTTGTTACCCTCACAAAGAACCACACATCAACCAGGAGGCTCGCACCCATCTGTAAATCCAGCTGCAGGGGATCCAGCAGCTCTGGCTTCTGAAGGCCCTGTATTCACACACGTGCTTGCACACACACACACACACACACACACACACACACGCACATAATTTAAATACTAAAACAAATCAATGTTTTTAAAAATCATTCGTTGTTTAAAAATCAATGCTACTACATTGAATAGGATGGCTGACTGTCACAGCACTCGTCAATAAACTGCTGGTGGTGCAGAGAGCAATGCTTACACACTCCTGGAGGGGCTGGGCTTACACACTCCTGGAGGGGCTGGGCTTACACACTCCTAGAGGGGCTGGGCTTACACACTCCTGGAGGGGCTGGGCTTACACACTCATGGAGGGAATGTGCTTACACACTCCTGGAGGAAAGGTAGACCACAGCCTCCAGATAAAGCAGCCTGACAATTCCTCCAAACATTCAAGATTTGACTCACCAATCTCACAGCTACATACCCACCCACGAAATCGGGAAACATGTCTACGCAAAACTTGTTCACTAAAGTTGTGCAGTCATGTCCTCCGTAGGGAAGACAAAAGCTGGTCAGAATCCTGAGTCCCTCTTGAAGCTTACAAGGTCCCTACCCCAGAAAACAATCACGTGCTGGGAGGAGTCTTTTGTGGAGTTCCCCGCAAGTTACTAGGGAAACCCCAAAGATGTAGCTTTTGGGAGTTTAACCCATGGTATAGTGGACTTCACAGTAATGCAGTAGCCCTAACTTCCATGGTTCTGTGGGTAACCCCAATAATCCTGTCTCTGTGGGTAACCCCAATAATCCTGTCATTTCACCAAGGTAGACTTGGGGAGAATTGTTTCTAGGACTGTCATCAGTGCCCCATCTGAGGTGAATAGTCAGTCAACTGTGGACATCCCACTGGTAAAGAAATGTCACACAATAGAAAGTACTCATAGAAGCATAATTTTAATAGTCTCCAAGTATAACCAACCCTATCAACTAAGTGGCTATGCAAAATACAGGCTATCAATACAGCTGGGGCTTTACTCAGCCATAAGAAGGAATGCCTTGAAAATGTATACTGAGTTAAACGATGCAGACACAAGATCATGTGTTTGTGTGAGTCACTTGTATTGGATGTCTGTAACAGGCAAAAACCAAAAGTGAATTAGTAGATTTGCGGTTGCCAGAGGCAGAGAAAGGAGGAAAGTCGTCATTGGCCACACATAAATGTGGGATTTCTTTCTGAGATTATAACAATATTCTGGAATTGAATAGCGGTTTTGGTACATATCTTGGTGAAAATATTAAAAACAACAAAATTATATATTCAAAATGTAAATTTGTGAAGTATAAATCATACCTCAGGAAAACACATAATAAAATCAGTACCCACTTTAATTATGTTAAAGGGATAGAAGGTCAGGGGGAGCCTCACTTTTGCAAACGCTTTCCTTAGTTAGCTACCTGAGCGTTTGTCTCTGCTCCAGCCCTTCTCCTCATCTGGTGAGAAATCAGAATAACACTTGCCACCCACACTGTGACAAGGCCTGTGTGTATTTTTGAAATGCCTGTTTCCTAACAAGATGTAATATCCAAGATACAAGGGATTATTATTATGAAAAAGGTAACATCACACAGCAGGTGGCTTTAAATAGAGTCAGAATGTGGTGGTTGAACCGCAAACATATGTCCAGGTAATCATTGCTCACTGCTAGGGAGTAGCCCATTTAGAACCTCATGCTCAGAGTTGGTCATCCGTGAGAGCAAAGCCTGAAGAATACTCAAACACATGTGTGCACACACATGCACTCAGATACATAAATGCACACGGGAACACACACACACAAATGCAACTTACTCAATGATAGCTTACTAAAATACATAGTTGTCAGGGAAAATGGGTGCAAATTTGTGTACATTTATGAAAGTGTGCATATGTGTCTACATACGTGAATGCTTGTATGTGCATATCATGGAGCATGTATATATCTTGCTTTATTTGGAGCAACGTCTTCAGCCTTCTTACTTTTACATACGTAAACTCAGGGTAACCTCACTGAGATCTCACTATAAAAATTAATAACCCAAGTTAGGACACAATTCGCTCCTACACAAGGACGTTGCTAAAGAACAGATGGAAGCCAGCATTTCCTCCGGGGCCTATTGCTGAGTTAATGGGCATAGTAAGAGCAATGGCGTGAACAGCCCACCTCCCAGGCAGCACCTGTAACTGTGTGTGTGTGTGTGTGTGTGCACCATCACTGCTGATAGTTCCTAAACTGCCCTTGGAGTGGGGTTTCTATTACATAACCAATTGCTTTATCTGCCATGATGGCATTTTTAGAGAAAGCTGAACGGGAATGACCAAAAGCAGGTTCTTTGTTGACATTGCTTTGCTCTTGCTGGGTCACTCTTGTTCTCTCTTTCTGAGACAGGCTCTCACTCTGGTCCAGCATGGAGCAGAACTTACTAGGTAGCCTATGCTGACCTTGAACTCAGCAATCCCCCGTCTCAGACTTCGAAGTACTGGGATTCTATGGGCATGGCAATAATACGTTCAGCTGATTACCTTAAATATAAATTTGAAAAGCTACTCTCAAATCTTGGGATGTTAATCTCCCTTTAAAAAAAAGTGATTCTCCGTGTATAATAAAGAATAACAGGCTGCAGAGATGGCTCAGCAGCTAAAGGCACTTGTGGCAAATCCTGGTGACCTGTGTTGGATCACCAGGACTGTCATGGCGAAAGGAGAGAAACAACTCCTAGAAGTTATCCTTTGACCTCCACACCCATGCCCTGATATGTGTACACCCATCTACACACGCGCGCGCACACACACACACACACACACACACACTCACACTTTTGTGAGCAGATACAAGTAAAAAGGATTTGTATAGATTTACAATGGATGTTTACTTTTTCAATTACACAAACACACAAATCTATATGGCATAGTGTTCACTGGAAGAAAACCCAAATGATGAATTTTAAAGTTGTTTATATTGCTTTCTCAGGTTTCAGTGACTGACTCTGGTTCTCAGGTGTCAGCTATTGGACTTTAATGATTGAAAAGGAAAACCTGCTTCCGTGTGTGTCAGGCTCCTCAAAGACTAATATCAATTCTAAAATCACTTATGGTAGCGTCCAGCTCTGGTAATGAACATTGTATGCAAATCCCCCCATTAAATACTATCTTGCAACTATTTCCCTAGCAAGATTCTACAGCTAGTAACTATCTTCTGAGATGCTCAAAGAAGTGGGTAAAAATAACCAGGACCCTCATGTGCCAGTCAGTGAGTAACTCCCACAGCAGGCCAGTGAGTTCAATGCCCCAGAGCATAGGGTAAGCAGTTCCGGCTAGTTAGTTTCAGGGGTCATACGAGGGACCACCCAGGTTGACCTAACCAGTCCTGGAGTTGGCCTCCGTGCTCCAGGTCAGCCAGCAGAGCTCTGGTGTTCACCCTGGTTGTATCTGAAATTGTCCTCTGACATGACCGAAGGATTTCAAATGTAGCATGAAAGGCGGCATCCATTTTCTTCTCAGCTCCTGGCTAAGTCCCAGCTGCCCATTTGCAAAGAGTGATTTGTGCAAACGGAATTAGCAAAGTAATCACTTCAAAGAGTCCTCCCCTCCCCCATCTCCACTGAAACCTTGCTGGGAAGAACTCAGTAACACCAGCTGAGAGGTGCGTTGTGTGCTGGGGTTTAGCTTTGCCGGCGATCCCTGATTTAGAACTGTCTGCTTTCTGATACAGGCGTGCCAGGAAGGGGCCCGAGAGCTGGATGAAGCGGAATGAGCTTGTCAGTAGCCGACAGCCAGAGCCTTCTTCCTTCATCCTTGCCAATGAAGTCACCAGCAGTCAGTGCAGAGCTCACTCGGGCGGGCGAGGGAACCAGCGTGCATTTTCCTTTTCATTGGAATGACTTAAAGAGTTCTCTTCTGGGAAGAGAAATTTGAAAGATTGATTTCTCTGGGTCTGAGATAAACTGACTCTACTCAGATGAGCAAGTAGCCGGGAGAGGAAATGTACCGCCGTCTCGCCTCCTCTCAGAGGTTCCTAGCTTTTCAAAGCTTGCATTCTGCCAGCTGAAGAACCGCGGCTGTTTCTGTGGTGGATGCTGTTTATGTTGTTATCTGTGGGCAGTCATTGCTAAAGCAGTGGTGTGTGGTAACGTTTCATCTCCTCATCCCCGAGGGAGGAGTGTCTGTTAGTAGAACAGAAGAAAGCGTTAGGACGCTAGCCTGTCCACAGGTCAGGTTTTACCTCAGACCATTCAAAGTCCTTAAAGCAGAGTCACATGAAAACCTCGTTAAAAGCACATGGCCTCCTCATCCCAAGCAATCTTGATTCCATAGGTTTTAAGAGGAATCTGCGTTTCATCATGCTTTACAGATAGTGTTGAAGGAGGCCAAACGTTGCTGCCGACTGGGTTGGAGATACGCTAAGAAAGTCATTTTGATTTGTTCTAAAAACTTTATTCATCTGGTTAAAAGGAGGAGCACAATAACTGGTTATCCAACACCAAATGGTCATCCCTGGGAATGTACAAACAAGCGACTGTATACAGACCGAGAAGGATATATATATAGTAATATAGATTATGTAGGTAACAGCAATTAATGGAAAAGGGGGCCAGAAATTTAAAAGAGAGGAAGGAGGGACATGTGGGTGAGTTGGAGGAGGAAAGGTAAGGGGAAATGATATAATCATAATCTCAAAAATAAAAGAAAAAAAAATACACAGCAGAATTAATCAAATTTTACAAATCTTACATGGACCATTGTGTGTGTATGAAGGCTGTGGTAGCTTTCGGGAGCCTGTCTTCATCCACCATCTTTCCAGTGGCTCAACTCAGGGTGTCTACCTTCCACATCAAATGATTTTAGCCACTGAGTCACTTTGCCAGTCTACAAATCTTTTTTTTTTTTATTTTTGGGGGGTGGATGGGTTCGAGATAGGGTTTCTCTGTGTAACAGTCCTGGCTCTCCTGGCACTCACCTTGTAGACCAGGCTGGCCTTAAAATCACAGAAATCCACCTGCCTCTGTCTCCTGAGTGCTGGGATTAAAGACATGTGACTCCACTGCCCAGCCAAATCTTCCTTTCAGACTTAGATGTAGACACACCCTAAATCTCTTCATGAATCCATTTGGCTAGGTGTAAAGGAGAAACCTAAAGGCCTGGGTGGTGGGGTTCAGGTTTGCAGGGCCACAATTCTGGAAAAACCTGCCTGGAAACAACATGCTCTCATGGGAATCAAGTTTTCTTTGGTTCCTAGCTCTTAGCAAACATACTCAAGATTTGCAGTCCTACCCATTAACTATCAGCTTCTTGAGATGTAGAGCCTGCCACGTAGATGGACACCTCCTGCCTCCTCCTGCCTCCTCCTGCCTCCTCCTGCCTCCTCCTGCCTCCTCCTGCCTCCTCCTGCCTCCTCCTGCCTCCTCCTGCCTCCTCCTGCCTCCTCCTGCCTCCTCCTGCCTCCTCCTGCCTCCTCCTGCCATGCAGTAACAGTAACGGTAGGCAATAAGTCCTCTCCCTCCCTCCTCCCTCCTCCTGCCACACAGTAATGGTAGGCAATAAGTCTTTTCCCTCCCTCCTTCCTTCTTCCCTCCTCCCTCCTTCCCTCCTGCCTCCTCCTGCCACACAGTAACAGGACGTAATAAGCGCTCTCTAAATGTATCTTGATGTTTACTAGTTTGTAAATTTCTAATTTATACTAATTTTTAAAAATTAAGAATGTCGATGAAATTTAAATGTAATTACCGTTAACAGTTTGGAAGGCTTGTGTGAGTCTGCAAGTGTATTAAACCCTTTGAAGAAAAATGTTTCCTAATCTCAAGTTATTTCTCTCAGGAATAGAAAGATGCTGCAATTTGCTTTGAAATCGACTCCGAATTGTTGATTTAGCATCTTTCATAAATACAATCCCTTCGCCTCTGCTGTGTAACTGCTCTTAAATAGATTGGCAATGGATGTATAATGAAGAACCTGCTTAACGAACATCTAAAGATGCCATTCCCACACACACCACACAACTCCACAGAAATTTGGCAAATACTTAATTATCTTTCCTAAGCATCTAACATGACGAACACGCAAATAAGCTGCTTCCCGCTGAAATAACACAAAGCAATGGGAAGGAGGGGACAAGCAATGGTACCCTGCCTGACCACACACTTCAAGAATAAGAGAACAGTAATCAGTGTATCAGTAGCAACCCAAGCTAGCAGAGGCCTTTAAAGTAGTCTGTGTCCTTAGTGAGCTGGAAAGGTCAGGCACATGAACAGTCCATTACTGCGAGAGTCGGAGAAGGCCATGTGGCTATACATTGGGAAGAAAGAGAGACCTACCCAGGGTCAGGCTTAACAGACTAGAACCGCTGATCGAGTCCTGAAGGGCAAATAAGAGTTCACCCAACAACAACTCAGTAGACAGGGTTAGGTCTACAGAGCTGGTTCTCCAGGTAGTTCAGGACAGCACCTTGGAGTGTGTTCTGCAAAGGCTCAGCAATGAAGTGTATGTGTCAATGAGGACTGGGAAAGACGCCAGTCTCAACAGAAGCCGACAGTCCAGTCAATACTATTAGACCATATACAGTCTAGTCATGCTCATGAGAATGCAGGCAGCAGGGTGTCCTGCTTGGTAGGACAGAGAAATGGAAGAGCACATAAAACCCCTTCGTGTGCTCTTGTTAATTCACAAACCTTCTAATTTATTTTCCAAGGATCCATCCTGCTGTTTTCAAATAACCGTGAGAGATAATCGTCGAGGTTTTATTTAGGC